>NW_025359527.1:0-7408 GCF_016433145.1 Gracilinanus agilis | reverse complement strand
ATATAATATAATTTCTTATAACATAAGTAAGTAACTTATGTTATAAGAAATTATGTCAGGGATGGTATTAGAGAAACCTGAAAAGATCTGTATGAATGATAAAGCATAAAACAAACTGAGTCGAGGACATTTGCTATAATTACAATATTTTAAAAACAAATAACTTTGAAATAATTAAGAACATTGATCAATGCAATAACCAATGAAAAATCCCAAAGAAATATTGCTATCCATCTGCTGATAGAGAGGTAATACATTCAGAGTATAGTTTGAGATTTTTTTTAGACATGGACAATGCAGGAATTACTTTTATTCAACTATATATGCGTATAACATGGGTTTTGCTTTTTATTCTTTATCAATTAGTAAAGGGGAGGTACAAAATAGAAAAGAAGATTTTCTTTTTTTTGCATTCTTTTAAAAATATTTATTTATTTCAGTTACATGTAGAAACATTTATTTTTGGTTTACATCTGCCTTATTCTTTGATTTAATTGATTAACTTAATGCAGAGTCCAGGTAAGCTCCACTCATACATAAATGAGGAAAGTGAGTCTAGGAAAAAGAAGTTTTCTTTTTACCTCCAAAGGACACAAAGAGGCACTCAAGTCTAGAGTCTAGGTCTTTTGGTTCTCATTCAGGACTCTGCATAGTATGCTTTTAGGTTAGAACACCCAGCAAAAATCTTTCCTGGGCCAGGAAAAGATGGATAGTTAGATGTCGCTGTTGATGTTGATGATAATGATGTTTTTATTGATTATGACAATGTTGATGATGATGATGTTGTTGATGATGATGATGATGATTGAATTTGGAGTTGGAGGTTTTCCTTCCATTTGAATCTTTCTGACCCTTTCCTCTATACTGATGAAAATTTTCTTGCAGATTGTCTCTAATCTCTTTTACCCTTCCATTATATTGGTCTTCTCTCCCTTTCCCTCATGAACTTTTTTATGAAATATAAAATTACCCCATTTTATTTCTTTTCCCATTTCTCTTAGTTTGATCCTCTTTTTTTAACCCTAGTTTTTATACATGTATATATTTTTTGACATTTCATCTTATATAATTTGTTACTGTTCCCTCTAAGTATATACCTCTTCTAACTACCCTAATGATAACAGTTTTTAAGAGTTACCAATATCATCTTTTCTTATAGGAATACAAATCATTTGAACTTATTGGGTCCCTTTAAAAAGTTCTTTTTTTCCCTTTCTTAATTACTTTTTGGTGATTCTCTTGAGTTCCATGTTTGGGCTTCAAATTTTCTGTTTGTCAAGTCTTTTCTTTAGAAATGATTGGAAGTCTTCTATTTTATTAAGTGACCATACTTTCCCCTACAAGAATATAGTCAGTTTTGCTGGGTAGTTGATTCCTGATTGTAGACCTAGTTACCTTATTTTCCATAATATCATATTCCATGCCTTCTGGTCCTTCAGTGTGGATGCAGCAAGGTCCTGTGTTATCCTAACTGTGGTTCCATGATATCTGAATGGTTTCTTCTTAGCAGATTATTGTATCATTTCCTTTGCCTGGTAGTTCTTAAATTTGGCTATAACATTACTAAGCATTGTCAGTTGGGGATTAAATGCAGGAGGTGATCTGAGGATTCTTTCAGTCTCCACTTTTCCCTCTTATTCAAAAATGTCAGGGCAGTTTTCTTGGATAATTTCCTGTAGAATGATGTCCAGGCTTTTTTCTTTTGTCATGATCTTCTGGTAGTCCAATAATTCTTAAATTATCTCTCTGGATCTATTTTCCAAGTCTGTGGTTTTATCAATGAGAT
This sequence comes from Gracilinanus agilis, assembly GCF_016433145.1. Lineage (NCBI taxonomy): Eukaryota > Metazoa > Chordata > Mammalia > Didelphimorphia > Didelphidae > Gracilinanus > Gracilinanus agilis. The sequence continues at coordinate 5,622 of NW_025359527.1, read as the reverse complement.
GTTTTATATTTTCCTCAATTTTTTTCATTTTTTTATTTTGTTTTATAGTATCTTGCTGCCTTGTGAAGTAATTTGCTTCTAATTGTTGGATTCTAATTTCTAAAGACTGAATTTCATCCCTGGGTTTTGGTCATCCTTCTACTTCTGGTCTATTTTTCTTTGTAGGTCGTACCTTTCTCTTTCTTTGCCTCCTTTTCAAGCTGGTCAATTCTGGCTTTTAAGACACCATTTTCTTGTTTTAGCTCATGTCCCTCTGTTTCTAGATGATTTATTTTGCTTTTTAAGTTCTTTTCCCAATTGTCTTCAGTCTCTCTTAATTGTGTCTTCAATTATATTTTGAGTTCTTCCAAAGGCTGAGTCCAATTTGCTGGAGTTTCTGCATTTTTGCTTGGTGTTCCTTGATCCACCTCTATTCCATTTGCTCTTTATGCATTGCTGTCAATTATAATTTCTTTTTTCTTTTTCTATTGTTTACTCATATTTTTCCTTCTTTCCCCAATGTCATTGGTTGTAATCTTGTTCCTCTGATTATTTGCTGGATCTGTGCATTTGGACTATTCTGTCCTGAAAGGACTTCTTCTTTGCTCTGCTGATTGCCTAGATTAGGCAGATGGACTATTAATGAGCCCTGAGGTCAGATCTTCCCCAGCTGGAACAGAAGCTTAAGGTAAAGGTGAAGGTGTGGAAGCTGAAGGGAGCTGGGCTTCCTACCCTGTTATCAAGGTATTCTGTTATGGTTGCAGCCCTGGGATCAAAGTCGGCAGGATTCTTAAGGCAGCTCTCAGTGCAGTCTGTGGGTGAAGGGTGTTGGAGATTGAGCTTCCCTGACTTCTGAAGGCTTCTTATCTGCCCTATTGATAGACTAGATTAAGCTGGGGAGGGAGTGGTTGGAGGGGGTTGCAGATCTGTGGAGCTGGATGTGCCCTGAGATCAAAACCTTGAGAAGCTGAGGTCCAAGATGGAGAATGGTGGCTGTGACTAGGCTGCCTTCTCTTCTGTGTCTCTCCTCTAGCTGCCTCCCTCCCAGCTGTGGTTAGAGCCCTGAGCCTGGCACAGCTATGGCAGCAAGGCACACTCCATCCAGGCTAGAGCCCTCACATGGAGATTCAAGCTACCACTAGAGACTCAGCACAGTAGGTGGAGGAGGGGTCCTGAGACCTTCCTTCTTCCTTTTCCTTAAACTCATGATTATATCAATAGATGAAGAAAAAGCCTTTGACAAAAATAAATACTCATTCCTATTAAAAAAAAACACTGGACAGCATAGGGCTGAATGGATTTTTTTCTTTAAATGATATGATGTTTTCACCTAAAACCATAAGCAAGTATTATTTGTAACTGAGAGAAGTTAGAAGCCTTCCCAATAAGATTAGGTGTAAAACAAGGGTGCCTATTATCACTAATATTATTTAACATAGTATTAGAAATCCTAACAATAGCAATGAGAGAAGAAAAAGAAATTAAAGGAATAAGAATGGGCAAAGAAATAATAAAACCATCTCTGTCTGCTGGTGTCATGATGGTATATCTTGAAAATCCTAGAGTCAACCAAAAAGTTAGTTGAAACTATCAATAATTTTAGTAAAGTAGCAACATATAAAATAAACCCACATAAATCAATAGTACCAGATTTCAAATTGTATTATAACATATAATATAAACATATTCAAATTGTATGCAGTAATTATTAAATTATCAAATCTATCTGGCACTGGTTAATAAATAGGAAAGCAGATCAGTAGAACAAAACAGAAATAGAACAAAGAGCAGCAAAAGATTATACAGATTACTTATCTTTATTTGACAAAAATATACATCCAGGTTTGAGGGATATGAAATCACTATTTGGTAAAAATTGTTGAGACAACTCAAAAGTAGTTTGGCAGAATCTAGGTATAGGTTAATATCTTACCCCATTCACAAAGATAAGACCAAAATGGACACTTGATCTAGACAAAAGAAGATATCATAAGTAAATTAGAACAAGGAACATATTACCTAGCAGATTTTGTGAGTCAACAAAAGATGAAGAGCATTGTGAAATGTAAAATGAATTTTGAGTACATTAAATTGAAATATTTATGTACAAATAAACCAATGTGGCTAAGATTAGAAGAAAATCAGAAAGGGGGAGGTGATTTTTATAGACAGTAGACAGCCCCTCAGATAGAGGTCTCCTATTTAAAATATACAGTGAACTCTGCCAAATGTATGAGTAAAAGTCCTCCTCCGATTGATAAATGGGCAAAAGATGTGAACAGACAATTTTTAGAAGAAGAAATGAAAGCCATATGTGGGTATGTGAAAAAATGCTCTAAATCATTACTGATTAAAGAGATGCAAACCAAAACAGTTCTGAGATATCATCTCACACCCATCAGATTTTTTAAAATGATAAAAGGGCAAAATGACAAATGTTGGAGGAGATATGGGAAAACGGGTACACATACACTGGGGGAGTTGTTTTGTTTAATTATATCAATACTTTAGTGTTTGCAAAGTTCTTTATCTCAGTTGAGTATCATAACCTTGTGAGGTAGATGTTAAAATTAACCCTTTCAACTATTTTTGTCAGTATCCTTTTTTTAATTCCAAATTTTAGAAAACCAAATAAAACAAGCATTTCATATACAAAGAAAAAGAAGATTGTACATAAATGAAATCACAAATTTCATATATGTTTAGTTTACTTTTCTTCACATATAGGTAATAAATCCCATCCACAAGTGTCTCAACCCAACCCCCTCCTCACCTTTGTTATAAGGAAGAGTATAGATATTGAGTGAAATTAGCACCCAGGCTGTCAGATAAGATCTGAAGGTTCCAAGGATGGAATTGTGGCAAGGAAGGAAGTGATTTCCTGAGTGACTCTGTTATGGCTGAGAGAACAAAGTTGTATGCTGAAAATTGTCTCCAGGGAAGAGCCCAGGAGAGAGTGGATTTGTCTCCCAGAAGAAATACCTGTCTGTGGGAAATTCAAGTTGAGGAGAAGGATCAGACTTGGGTGGTAGACATCCCAAGCTGATTCAAGCCCCTTGTTTTTACTCTTTTGGATTAATTTGCTGAGGACCTTTGCTGGATCATCATGGGAACAGAAGTGAATTCAAGCTCTGAGACACCCATTCGCATTCCAGCCTTTTAGGCTAATCCAGGCAGCTTGGGTTAAAATAGTGTATGTCCTGACCCAACTCCCAGTGCCTGAGTTTGTCCTTAGATGACTAGGTTAGGGTGATCACTCTCTACTGCCCTTACCCTTTAAAGTCATTATTAAAAAGTGTCTTTTTATTCCTGTTGTGACTTTCCCTGTAGAAGTAAGATATCTCTGGCTGATTTAGTCTAAGTGGCAGTTGGATTCCAACTGCCAGAATCCAACTGCCAGTCACATTGTCATAGCCCCTTTTATATTTGTTTAAGATAGTTGTATATCTTCACCTTTCATTCTTCCTTCATACCTTTCCCCCCAAAAGAACCCCTGTGTGTGTATTTGTGTTTATTTACCCACATCACCCCCCAATCAGAAAGGGTATTGTCCAGGAAACAAACATGTTCATATAAATTAAATCTTTCATGTTTTCACCTTTCAGTTCATTCTCTGGATGTAACATTCACAATTTATTCTTTCAGTATTAATTCTTTTGCTGTGTATAATGTTCTCCTGGTTCTACTCAATTCAGTGTCCATTATCCCATGTAACTATTTTAAAGGTTTTTTTAATTAGCCTGCTTATAGATTTTTACAGTGTATTAGAATCCCATCACAATCATATACCATAATTTGTTTAGCCAGTCCCCAATTGAACCAAGATGCTATTGGTGGAGCAATGAACTGATCCAAACATTTTGTAGATCAATTTGGAATTACATCCAGAGAATTATAATCCTGTGTCTGTTTTAGGCCCAGATATACTCTTATTTCTAAGTCTGTTTCCCAAGGAGATCATGGAAAAAGAAAAAGAACTTATATGTTCCAAAATATTTGTAGCAGTTCTCTTTATAATGGCAAAGAATTGGAAGTTGAAGTGATGCCCATCAATCAGGGAATGACTTAATAAATTATGGCATATCATTGTGATAGGATACCTCTATACCATTCAAAATGATGAGCAGGCTAAGCTTTGTTTAAAACTTTGAAAGAACTACACAGGAAAATAAACAGTGAAGTGAGTAGAACCAAGAGCACATCATACACAGTTACTGAATTAATACTACAAAAATAAATAATGAATGATGTCCAGAGAGTGAAATGAGAGGTAGAAACATGGAGGACAATACCTTTTATGATGTGAGCACATTAATGTACTGTGTGAAGGCCAGGTAATATTATCATTACTATTACTATTATTATTTGTACTAGTCCTAAAACTTCACTGATTCAAGAAATTCCCAATGAGATAAATTCCTAAACCAAAACTCTTATTGTTGGCTGAATGGAGTTAGTGTCCCTGAGAAAGAGAAAATGTAGCAGTTCATTCATTAGCATTATTCGTACCTTATATGGTGCTAAATTCAAGTCAAGTCAACAAGGATTGAGTAAGTGCCTACTGTGTAGGAGGCACTGTGGTAGGCACTGGGGATAGAAAGACAAAAACAAGACCATTTCTTCTTTCAAGGAATTTTAATTCTATTAGACTATAAAACTTCACTCATTCTTCAAGTTGTTCCACTTGATCCAAGTCTTGAGTAAGCCAACCATTTTTCACTGAATATCTTGAGAATTAACATAGACACAAAGGAGAGCAAAAATTTTCCATTATCCCATGAGACTTGATCAGGACTTTTATTAATTATTGATTTATGAGTTAATTATGAATGAATGAATTAATTATTAAGAAAAAATTCTACTATGAGAATTTTTAGATCTTTTGACAAGCTGGCAAATAACTTCCAACTTCCTCTAAATCTCCATCTCAGAGTTTATCTTAACTGTTTATTAATATTAAATTGTTGGAGAGCTATGTGGCACAGTGGATATAGGGCTGGATTTGGAGTCCAAAAGACTTGAGTTTAAATTGGGGCTCAGACACTTACTAGCTATGTGATCCTGAGCAAATCACTTAACTCTGTTTGCCATAATATCCTAATCTTTAAAATGAGCTGGAAAAGGAAATGGCAAACCACTTCAGTACCTTTGCCAAGAAAACTTCAAATGGGATCACAAAGAGTCAGATACAACTGAAATGACTGGACAATAATTTTAAATTATACTGAATTGAATTGATCATTTATATGTTGAAGAATAATAATACTTCAAAAATAACTATGCTCAGTCTAACCTAAAGACAGGTAATAGATACTATGAGATGGAGACTCAGATTATTAAAAACTAACTACAAGATAAATAATAACTCCCTCCTCTACTCCTTTGCCCTCTACCCTGCAGTCGGGGTAGTTTCCCATTTGCATCAACTAAGTAGATTTATAGAAATTTTTTTACAGCCTTAGCAAAAGATCTGTGAATTTACATTGAGGAAATAAAAATAGTTGTGCAATCCTGGAATAAAACTCTTAGTGTTGGCTTAATGGAGTTAAAGGAAAGTGGGAGGGAGATGGGGAGAAGAGGGAAGGGAGACAGACAGAGAGAGAAAGAGAGCCAGAGAGGCAGAGAGAGAGAGAGAGAGAAAGA
>NW_025359526.1:0-2824 GCF_016433145.1 Gracilinanus agilis | reverse complement strand
AGAGAGAGAGAGAGAGAGAGAGAGAGAGAGAGAGAGAGAAAAGAAAGAGAGGAGAGGGAGAGGGAGAGAGACAGAGGCAGAGAGACAGAGACAGAGAGCTGGAGGGAGGGAGAGAGAGAGGGAGAGGGAGAGGGAGAGGGAGAGAGAGAGAGATTCCATCTGACTTGGACCCATGACCTCTCATCTCTCTCAATCCGCGGGGCCACCTTGCTGCCCCTGAGCCCATCTCTTCTGAACACCAAGCGTCCACTGGAGCAGTTGCAGGGCTCATCGTTGTGAAATAGGAGTCTCTGAAGAAACGAAGTGGAGGCTCAGCCTGGGCTGAGAGGGAGAGATCGGACCATTGACTGGAGTGAGCGGCCGCCGGCTAGTCTAACCAGGACTGAAAGGGAGGTGGATGACTAGGGAAAGGCTGGACCAGTCTGCCCGCTCGCTTCGTCGGTGCCCAGGTAACGACTGTTGTCTGTGGAAATGGAAGCATTACGCACAACCCGCGTGTGCCCATTTACACACCTGTACGCACGCCTGTGTGAGAGCAGACAGCGCCGCAGTGGCACACACACAGCCCTGGATATCGGCGCGTACGGACACTCGAGTGTCTTGGGCGAGGCTGTCCATCCTGCTGGGGCGCTGTTTCCCGCTCTAGACTGTGAGCCCTCGGAGGGCAGGGATTCTCTTTTGTCTTCCTGTGTACCCGCGGGGGCTGGCACCGTGCCTGGCACACGGGAGGCGAAGGCTTGGAGCAGGAGCCTCCTCATCCGGGAGTTTTCCATCCAAGAAATCCCAAGTCCGTTCGCTGTCTCTCGCCATGAACTGCCCAGCATTGTAGTGAAGCCCGAGGGTAGAAACGTCCAGGTGACGCCGCCCTGGTGCTCTGGCTCTTCCGAGGCGCGGAGGGGCAGCCGGCCCAGGAGGAGCTTGGGAGGCCCGGGAGTGTGTGTGTGTGTGTGTGTGTGTGTGTGTGTGTGTGTGTGTGTGTGACTGGAATCAGAGGAGCCGCCTGGTGCTGCTTTCCTGGAGGAAGGACAAATGGAAAGGTGCTCGGAGCTGAGAAGTGGGCGGAAGCTGCCAGGGAGTCCTCCGAAGCGGTCTTGGATCTGGCCGAACGCCGTGGCGGATGCCCGACTGGCGGGAGCCTCAGGGTGGGAGTTCTAGAGCTGAGAGGCTCAAGTCCCCGGGCTGCCAACTCTGGACAAGCCAGAGGGACTGTTGGCGTGAGCTGAGTGGCACAGAAGATTTTAAACGTTACGCCTGGGCATCACTTCTCCCCCATTTTCTGGATTGTTTATTAGAGCAATTCTAGCAGTCCGCCTGTGAGGAGGTGTGAGCATTTGTCCACGTGGGCAACTTCTGAGGAATAAAAAGCTTCGGGGCTGGCCTTGACCATACTTATAACTAACTAGCATTTGCTCAGTCCCTTAAGGTTTGCAAAGCACTTTCTATACATTTTTTCTCATTTGATGCTCTGATCTGGGAGGTGGGTGCTAATATCTCCATTTCACAGATGAGGAAACTGAGATGCAGGGTCCCGAAGTGAGCAATTATCTGAGGCAGGATTGGATCTCAGATCTTCCTGCCCCCAAGCCCAGTCCCCCTACTCACGTGGCTGTACCACCTGGCCCTATGACTGCAAATGAAATACCCTTCTAACGTGCCTGGGGCAGGGCATCGGTTTGCAGCGGGCTGGCGCCCCATTTTATGTCCCAGGCTGATCCAGGGCTCCTCATTGGCAGTTTCCTCATCTGTCAAATCAGGGGGTTGGGCTAGCCCTCTAAGGTCTATCCCCCCAAGTCAAGCCGACAAGCAATGCTCGAGGTCAGGTCTGGTGCGGCGCTGGCGCCCACCTCCAGGTAAGGATTGGTGTGCAGGGAGGGGGCGGGGAAGGAGGTCCCCGAGACCCGAAATTAGCGACCATCTGGTCCCATACTCTACATTGGAGGGGGCCAGTGACTCGACCAGGGACCTACGGGGAGATACGGACTAGACCCCCGAGGGCTGGCTGGGGCTTGGTGGGTCATCTCTCCGCCTCCTGAGGGCCCTGAGCATCTAGCTGCTTAGTGGGTGTTGCGGGTCCGCCGGGCTCCATTGCTACCCATTGGTGGAGCTACCGGTTCTGACCCCTGGGCAGCAAGCCCCAGGCTCGGGCTCCCACTCCGGGAGAAAAAGGGTCAGAACACGGGACACCTGGAACCTCTCACCCTTCTTTCCTCCCGGCAGGCTTTGGGGTGGTAGTGGTGTGTGAATGCGCGGGGTAGTCCAGGAGCCGCTGGAGGTGGTGGTGGTGGTGGTGGTGGTGGCAGCGTGGGGAGGAGGCGGATGCACGCGCGTGGGCGAACACACACAGACATCCCTGGAGCTCACATGGACACACACGCAGGCGCACGCCCAGAGGCTCCTTTTCACAGCACACACCCGTGTGCACACACCAAAGAAGCGTGCACACACGCGCGTGCAGCCAGAACACACTCGCGAGCATACACCCGAACGCTTGCATACACCCGCGTGCACACACACACGCGTGCACACCCACAGGCGCGTGCAGACAGCTTACATGCGTGCATATACAAACACTTGCACACACAGACACGTGTGCGCGCGCAAACACTCTCACAGAGTACTCTCCTCCGACTCCCTCCCCACCCGCCCCAGGCTCCGCCCCTGCTCCGCCCCTCCTTCCCGGCTTCAGAGCTAGCTCGGGCTCTCCGGCCTGAGTCCTGGAGGCGCGGCGGGGGCGGGGCGGGCTGTAACGCCACTAGGGTCCGCCGTGGGGCGCCCGAGCGCAGGTAGCTGCCGCTCCTCCCCACGCTCCTACTGGCTCTTCTCC
>NW_025359525.1:0-3167 GCF_016433145.1 Gracilinanus agilis | reverse complement strand
AGAGAGAGAGAGAGAGAGAGAGAGAGAGAGAGAGAGAGAGAGAAACGGTCAGTGAAAACAAGGTGGATTATTTTCTTGCATGTGGAACAAATATAGCCATGAACTTGACAAGGGAATAGGGTGAAGCCTCTTTTCATTCAGTATCTTCAGGTTATGGAAGCTGAAAGACAGAGGGAGCAAGGACACATGTTTTGATTGCTTTCTAGCTTCTAAATGGTTAGAGGAAAAAAATGGTTAGAGGAAATGCCAACACATAAGAATGAAGACAGGATGGACAGAAGTCACATTCTCCACTTTGTAATTCAGTGTATTTGGTGAATCAAATGCAGAACTTTTTTTGGGTGGAGAAATAGCATGAGCAAATGATAACTAGAACAGGGATGTTTAACCTGACATCAATGAACTTTTTCATGTATTGATAACAGCTTTATAATTCAATTGATTTCTTTTGAAATCCTATGTTGTTTGTGCATTTTTATGACATTAGTCTAGGTGGCAGAATGGATAGAGTCACTGGGTCTGTAATCAGGAAATTGAGATCAAATCTGGTTTAAAGATACTGAACATATGACTCTGGGAAAATCACTTAACCTCTGCCTCAGTTTCCTCAGCTATAAATGAGGAACAATGATAATGTCTAGATTTCAGGGTGGTTTGTGAGGATTGAATGAGGTCATAATTGTAAATTTCTTGGCACAGTGTCAGGCACATAGTAAGTTCTACATAAATATTAATTATTATTGTTAGTCTGAAAAAGTGTCCTTAGGCCTCATAAGACTGCCAAAGGGATCCCTGACACAAAATAAGCAGATTATGAGTTTCTGATTAAGAAGAAAGGAGAAGGGGAGAGAGGAAGATGGATGAAGCTTTGGTATGAGGTCTATGAAAAGCTGTTACATAATTGGCATCTCTGGCTTCCCTATGGCATCTTCAGCTGGAAAGAACAGATAGGTCTGTAGGTAACTCTTGGATATGTGCCTGATAGTGAATACCTCCTGGGGCTCCTGATAAAAGAGAATGGCTAAATGCAGATTTGGAAATAAACATTTAAATTGGGAGTTGTGTACTAATGCTGCTTTAGCTTAACAGCAATTGAAAAGCAGAACAGGGACCATAAGCTGAGCCAAGCAAGCATTTTAAAGAATTGTAAGATGTTAACACTGGAAAGAATATTAAAGATCATGTAACCTTGTTCCTCTTCTAAAGAAAGAAACTCTTAACAGGGAAACAAAAAACTTGCACAAAGTCACATAGCCAGGTAGTGATAATTGCTTTTTTGTAGGTGTTATTATTCACTTCATATGAAAATTTTCTCATTGTTTATGTGCTAGAGGATGTAATTTAATTCATATAGTTTGTTAATTAATGGAGATTAAAGAAGAGCTGAAAAATTATAGTTTATATTACATAGTTACAGCCCTGTTATCTAAAGAAATAGATGATGAATCAATGTAAATAAATAAATGTGAACAGCTTTGGTAATCACATCCTTAAACAGCAGAAAAAATAGGGAAGGAAAAAAGAAGAAATATCTCGAGATGTATTCAGTGAGGACAACAGAATTTAGTTATAGAAAATATTGTAGAATTGTCTAGTGTTTTACTTATTCCCATTCACACTTCTATCTTAATTTTTCAAGCATCCATGGTTCTACTAGTGTGGATGCTATTTCTAACAAAGTAAATGACAACCTCTCTATGATCTATTAAATTCTCTTCTCAAGCGTCATGGTAGCTAAAAGATTCATCACCGTTTAGCCAAACTTAATTTAGTTAAGCTGTCCTTATTTATTAGGTATAGTCTATTGTAGGAACTGTGATTGAAGCCATAACATCTGGATGTGACCTTTCTTGTCCTGGTAAATTCTACTGGAATCCAAGACCACTTCTATACTCTAATCAGGCATGTAAGGAAGAATTTAGAAGCAGATGAATTTCTACAAATTTCTCATATGATATGCTCCAAAACAGGGGTCGGCAAACATATGGCTCTAGAGCCATATCTGGTTCTTTAAAGGGCCAGATATGGCTCTTTCTGCAGGAGCCATAAAGTCAATTTTTTTTTCAGGCACTGTTACAGGAGCCCACACTGTTACAGGTGTGTGCACTGTGAGCATTGTACGGCTCTCACAAAATTACATTTTAAAAAATGTGGCGTTTATGGCTCTCATGGCCAAAAAGGTTGCTGATCCCTGCTCCAAAAGGAAGTTTATTTCTTTTAAAATCTTATTTTTCTTAATGATTATTATTACCTTAATTTCCCCATATAACACTCTGCCAATCCAGAGAACTGTCCTTTGGAAACAAAGATTATTTTTTAAGAGGGGGAAAAAAGCAACTCATAAAAAAAGTGATTAAAACATAAATCATATCTACAATAATTTATATCCATAGTCCTTACTTCTATAAAGAGAGCAGAATTTCATTTTCCCTAATTTTCTTTATTTTTCAAAGTAGTTTATCTTTTTTTGGTTTATAAATGATTTTATTGATTTCTTTTGCACTACCATAATTTCCACCAGTATCAGTCCCACTTGCCCTTCTATTTAACAAATGGTATTTAATAATTTTTTAAAGTATCTGGAAAAAAGAAATTTTCAGCATTACTAATGAATATATTAAAAATCATAAATATATGCAATGTACAGTACTTATCTCTTTTCTTGAGTCATGTTTCTTAATAACATTGCACTATTAATTTTGGAAATCTTCATTTTTGCTGTTTTTGTTGTTTTTATGGTTATTGCTATTGTATGAAAGTATTTTCTTGGCTCTGCTTATTTCATTCTAAATCAATTTTCCTTGCTTTTACATATTCAACATTTATTTTATCAGTATAATATCCCATTACATTCATGTAGTACAGTTCCCTATTTGGTGGGCATGTATTTTGTTTCTAAGTCTCTTCTATAATAAAAATATTGCTATACATATTTTGGTATATATGATGGCTTTCTCTTTATCAGTGACCTCCCTTGGGATAAAAGTCCAGGACTGCAATTTCTGAATCACAGTATATGGGCATTTGATCACTTTATTTGCACAATTCCAAATTGTTTTCCAAAATGGCTATATTGACTTACAGTATCATCAACAATGTACCTACAGGTTTCTCTATATAAACAACATTGTCTATTCCAAATCTTTTGATATCTTTGATGATTTATA
>NW_025359524.1:0-1331 GCF_016433145.1 Gracilinanus agilis | reverse complement strand
GAATATTATAATAGTGAATAGAGTTCACTACAGAGAATTATACATAACATTTCTCTACATAGAAATACAGATAATTAGATCTCACTGAGGCCCTCAAAAAGGGAAATTTAAAAATTATAAGTTTTCTTTCTTTCCCCTCTGTATCTTATTTACCTTTTCATGTTTCTCTCAATTTTTGTGGTTGGATATCAAACTTTCCATTTAGCCCTGCTCTTTTCTGTGCAAATACCTGGAATTCTTCAATTTTGTTGAATGCCCATACTTTCCCCTGGAAATATATAGTCAATTTTGATGGATAGTTGATCCGTGCTTGTAGGCCCAGCTCTCTTGCCTTTCTGAATACCATATTCTAAGCCTTGAGATCTTTTAGCGTGGAGGCTGCCAGATCCTGTGTGATCCTGATTGGTGCTCCTTGATATTTGAATTGTTTCTTTCTGGCTTCTTGTAAGATTTTTTCTTTTGCTTGGAAACTCTTGAATTTGGCAATTATATTTCTGGGTATTTTCTTTTCTGGATCAAATGTCGCAGGTGTTCTATGAATCCTTTCAATGTCTATATTGCCCTCTTGTTGTAGGACTTTAGGGCAATTTTGCTGAATAATTTCTGTTAGTATGGAGTCCAGGTTTCTATTAATTTCTGGTTTTTCTGGAAGACCAATTATTCTCAAATTGTCTCTTCTAGACCGGTTTTCTTGGTCTGTCACTCTCTCATTGAGATATTTCATGTTTCCTTCTATTTTTTCAGTCTTTTGACTTTGTTTTATTTGTTCTTGTTGTCTTGAGAAATCATTAGCTTCTAATTGCTCAATTCTAGCCTTTAGGGATTGGTTTTCGGCTATAATCTTTCGGTTTTCGGCTATAATCTTTTAGTTTTCGGCTATAATCTTCTGGTTTTCGGCTATAATCTTCTGGTTTTCAGTCATAATCTTCTTGTATTCCTTTTCAATCTGTTCATTTCTGGTGTTCAATTTCCTTATCAGTTCATTTGGTTTCTGAGCCTCACTTTTCAATTGCAAGATTCTACCTTTTAAACTGTTATTTTCTTGCCAGATCTCTTCCATTTTCCTCAAAATCTCAGTTTTGAACTCTTCCATAGCTTGTGAGGAGTTTTCCTTATTTGAGGAGGGTCCGGATGCTTGTTTGTTCTCCTCCTCTGTTTGCTAGGTTGTCTGGATTTTCTCTGTGTAAAAGTTGTCCAGTGTTAAAAACTTCTTTTTCTTGTTGTTAATCTTTCTCTTCTGAACTTCCCGAGACTGGGTAGCCATCGTTAGCCCAGCAGCTTCTTAGGTTTATCCTCGCACTCAGGGTCTATCCGCAGTCTTTTGGCTCCTG
>NW_025359523.1:0-2371 GCF_016433145.1 Gracilinanus agilis | reverse complement strand
GAAGGAAGGAAGGAAGGAAGGAAGGAAGGAAGGAAGGGTTGAAAAAAGAAAAAAAAGATGATTGTCATCTAAACATTACAACCACAGCAATGGAGTTCACAAACTGTGCAGGAAGCTACAACTAAAGCCACAGAGGTACAATTAAAAACCAATCCATGACCAAAGGATTTGGTGTGCTGAGTTGATTTGATATTTACTGCAAAAAAAAATGGGGCATTCAAATCCTATGGACTTTTCTTCATCATATGAAAGGTTGATAGAGATGGAAGCTTAGAAAACCCTACCTTGCTCCTCAAGAACAAGGCTTTGTTTATGGCTTTATTTAATTAGAGGTATAAATAATATGTCAAGTTCAATGAATCTGTCCAATAACAAAACCATTAAAATAAAAGGGGCAGATGAAAAAACTCAGAAGAGAAGGGTGTTATTTTCAACTCATTCTTGCTTTGTCATTTAACCCTTGCACCAAGCTCTTGAGCTCACAGCAGGAATTTAACAGGACTCCTTTGAGCCTCAAACAAGCTTTTTGGATGGATGTCTGCTCTTCGAATGGGGTTCAAGTAAGCCAAAAGTAATTTCAGGATATGTCTCTAGACAGTCAACAGAATAAAAAAATAAAAGTCTTCCATTGGCACAAGATGAAACATGAGCCAAAGCCTCACATGACTAATATATTTTGACTTTTGCTTCTATGGAATGGTGATTTACTGAAGCAGACTCCTGGAGCTGAGGGAGCTCCAGGCCAGCCCAGAGAAGCAAAGGCAAACACTACCAGGTCCATCCTCATATCTTGCTGGTGAATCACCCTTTGCAGAGTTCTCTGTAATAATAAAAGTGAACATTGATCAAGCACTAGGGTCTGTGAAGCCAAGCCAAAGAGCCAATCCCTGTTGCTTAGTTATTCAATGTGAATATCTCCCCCCCATCTAGAAGGAAAGGGCAGCAAAGGTGGCAGCTGTTTGCATTTCCTTCAGACATGAACCTCAGAGTCAATGAGTCACAGTCTTAGACCAGCACTGTCTAGAATGGCTAGACAGCTGTGGGCCTGCAAACAGCATATCTGGTGCAATTGGGGTTGGAATAGTTATATTTTTGATGTTTCACAGAAAACAAAATTGGAGCTCACTTGCACTCTTAATTATGTCACTAGGAAATGAAATATTTAGTTTGATTTTTTTACAGATAATATGAGTGATTTATTATATTCTCTCACTCTTAATTCAGATCATCTTTCATACTTATAGTTCAGTGGAAAGGTTTTCCTCTCCCTCCCTTCTTCACCACTTCCAATATTTTCAAAGTCTATCCCTCTACCTCAGGCTCAGGTACCATTTGTAAACTACAAGGAATACTACCTCTATGGCTGATTGGCACAAGGTATATATATAATAGTTAGGGGGATGAAAAAGTGAAACGGAGAAAGTAACAGGAGTTTTGGTGGACATGCAACTGGGAAAGAAGTCTATGTGTCATGAAAATAAGGAAACTAAACCTTTACGGTGTTTTATGTATTTATTTATATTTGTATGATATATGTATATATATTTAATATATAAATAACCTGAAGGTAGCCAAATCCCATGTGATAACCCAATAATGCCACCTTTGTCACTTATTACTTTCCTGATCCTGGATAAATCACTTAAGCCTTGGGAACTTAGTTTTGTAAAATAAGTAATTTGGATTAGATGATGACCTCTTAAGATCCCTTTCAGCTCTAAGTAGATGATCCCTATGAAAATTAAAATAATAGCTGATATAGCATTTGGGTGCAACAAAAGGCTATGAACTATTCTTATTCAATGTCTTGGAATTTATTTAATGGCATTTGACCAACATGCTAGTAAGGATCACATTGGCCTCTTATGAAGATTTTCCATTATTTTTCCATAACTGTTAAAAATTAATCTTTAATTGTCTTTCAAATCCTAGGAATGCTGACCAAAATAATACAAACAACAACAAAGTATTCCATACCAAGCAACTTTCATTTTTCTCATTTACTTAATCAACAAAATACTTATTAACCATCTAATACATTTAAAACATTGTTCTTGAAGCTTTAGGAGATATAAAGCAACATAAAAAACAAGTCTCTACAATGCCATTACTAGGTTTATTTCTTAAGGTGACCAGGGAAAAGGAAAAGAACTTATATGTTCTAAATATTTCTAGCAGCTCTCTTTGTAGTGGCAAAGAACTGGAAATTGAGAGGATGCCCATCAATTAGGGAATGGCTAAACAAGTTATGGCATATTATCGTAATACTACTGTGCTATAAGACATGACAAACAGTTTAATTTGGGGGAAACATGGAGAGACCTTCATGGGATTAAGATGAGCAGAACCAAGAGAAGATCATATATAGCAA
>NW_025359522.1:0-4881 GCF_016433145.1 Gracilinanus agilis | reverse complement strand
CCCCATTTTACATGTGAGAAAACCTATACGAGAAGAGGTGAAGTGACTTGTCCAGGGTCACACAGCTAGTAAATGTCCCAGATACCTTGCTAAGTGCTAGTAATCCAAAGAAAAGCAAAAACAGACCTTGCCCTCTGAACCAGGAGAGAAGAGTGTCATGAAAACCCAGAGGAAAGAGAGTATTTGGGAGGGGAGAATGGTCAACAAAGTCAAATGCAGCTCACGTAGGTCATGAAAGAATGAGAATGAGAAAGACTATTAAATCTGGTGCATGATTAAGAAATCACTAGTAACTCTGGAGAGAGTAGTTTTGAAAAACTAGACCTCAGATCAGAGGACTGAGGAGTCAGTGAGAGGAGAGCCAAGAAGACCTGAATTAAAATATAGCCTCAGACACTTGCTAGTTGTAAGACCTTGGGCAAGTCATTTCATTTCTGCTTGCCTTGGTTTCCTCAGCTATAAAAAGGGGGATATTAATTGCATCTCCCTCTCAGGATTGCTATGGGGATCAAATGAGATAATAATTGTAAAGCACCTGGCACACACATTATGCTCTACAAGTGTTAATATCATTTAATTATTGATTTAATAATAAGGGTTAATTAATAAAGAGGGGTTAATTAATAAAGAGGGGTTGCAGATTCAAGAGAGAAGTGATGGTGATTGAGGAGGCAGTCTACTGGTGAGGATGGCGTCAAATATGCTTGTCGAGGTGCTGACCTTAGCTAGAAGAAGGACCATCATATCTAATTGATGAACGAGTTCTATTTTGCCTCCCATACTTTTCTATCTGTTCTAGGGCAGTGATCCGGAGAGGACTGTGTCAATAAATTTCAGTAGCTTCCCATTAACTCTAAGATAAAGACTAAGTTCCTATGGATTTTAAAGCCCTCCACAATTCAACCCCTACCTATCCTCCCAGTCTCTATACATCACTACTCTTCACATACTATGGTTTAGCCAAAATGGCCTCCTAGCTCTTCTCCTGAGTCTCCACTTCCCACCTCCAGCACTGAAATGTACTCACTGTTTTAAGTATTTGTCAAGGCGTGCTTATGACCTTGGTATTTCTGTAATTTTTGTAGTGAAGGAAATTGTTGTCATGTATCTTTAAAAAACTAGGAGGACATCTCTCCAGTGCCCTAGTGGTAAATCATCCAACCAAGGAATGATCGAGTGAGAAAGAACCCAAGAGTTTATCTGGTTCAGCCCCATCATTTACTGAGTAGGAAGACAGAGTTGAGAGAATATAGATCTTAGAATGAAGAAGACCTGAGTTCAGATGCTGCTTTGGCCACTTACTCTGTAGGACTCTGGGCAAGTCCTACAATTTCTCTTACCCTTAGTTTCCTCATCTATAAAATGGGGAATAATAATAACATCTCCTTGGTAGAGCTGTTGTGAGGATCAAATGAGATTACCACATATAAAGTGCTTTGCAAATCTTTTAAGGTTCAAAAAAGGGCAGCTAGGTGGCCTAGAGTCTTGAAGATGCCTCTTCCTGAGTTCAAATCCAGCCTTAGACACTTGCTAGTTGTCTGCTTCTGGGCAAGACACTTAACCCTTTTGTCTCAGTTTCCTCATCTGTAAAATGAGCTGGAGAAGGAAATAGCAAACCATTTCAGGATCTCTGCCAAGAGGATCCCAAATGGGCTCATGAAGAATCAGATACCACTGAAACAACTAAATAACAACAATAACGACAATATGGTACAGGGGAAGAGATCCGAAGAACCACAGTTTCCAATCCTGCCTACCCTATTGACTAGCTGTGTTACCATGGACAAGTCACCTGGCTGAAGTAGAATCTGGAGAGAGAGGACCTGGGTCTTAGTTACTTACTGTCTGGATGAGCTTCAGCAAATCACTTAATGTCTCCGAGTCTCAGTTTCCTCATTTATAAAAAAGTGGATTGGACAGGATGACCTCTGAGATCCTTTCCAGCTCTTAATCTGTGATCATATCCTATTGGAGTGGTTTTAAAAAATCAAAACAAAGCAACAGTATTGAACAGCAGCATAAATAACTACATTTTCTTGGTGACTACATTTATATATTAATTCTGACACATTGTATTATTATTATAACTTTTCAATCACTCCAGTTTCTCATTCATGGGAATTCTTTGTTTATCCATTCACTCCCTCGCACTTTTCCTCTTGCCTGGTTGTGGTTAGCTTGTGCTCTTTTCTGGCTCTGCTTTTTTTTTTTTTTTTTTTTACTCTCTATCATTTCACCAAGGACTTTCCAGATGTCTTTGTATTCCTCTACATGGCTAGGCTTAATGGTCCTGTAGTAACCCAACACAAGCATGCACAGCAGTTGATTTAACCATTCTCCTATTGTTGCTTCTAGTTTTTAGAATTGCGTGTGAGGTTGTTATTAAAGACTTTGAAGAGGGCTTCAAGGAGTCATAATCTCATAAGACTGTGTGTTTTCTCCTCCAAGGCAGACCAGACCATAAACGCTCTGAGATGAGTGAGAAGACACAGAAAAACAAGCAGTCGATCAAAACAATATTTACAATGACAACAAGGGAAACAGAAAGAATAGAACAATAAAGGGCATAAAGGGTCACTAAAATGACCAACCTTAGCCCTAAGAATTGAGGAGATGATGATGATGATGATGATGATGATGATGATGATGATGATGATGATGATGATAGCTCCCATTTATATAGAGCTTACTATATGCCGAGGCACTGTGCGAAGAACTTAAAAAGATTCTCTTTCTTTTTAAACCCTTACCTTCTGTCTTAGAATCAATACTGTGGGGGGAGCAGGGTGGCTCAGTGGATTGAGAGACAGACCTAGAGATGGGAGGTCCTAGGTTCAAATCTGGCCTCAGACACTTCCTAGCTGTGTGATCCTGGGCAAATTATTTGACCCCCATTGCCTACCCTGACCACTCTTCTACCTCGGAGCCAATACACAATATTGACTCTAAGACAGAAGGTAAGGGTTTAAAAAAAAAAAAGAAACAATACTGTGTGTTGGTTCTAAGGCAGGAGAACAGTAAGGGCTAGGCAATGTGAGTTAAATGACTTGCCCAGGGTCACACAGCTAGGAAGTGTCTGAGGTCAGATTTGAACTTATAACTTCCTGTCTCTAGGTCTGGCTCTCTATCTATTGAGCCACCCAGCTGCCCCCAAAAGATTCTCTCATTTGACTGTCACAACAACATTGGGAGGTAGGCGCTATTATTATCCCCATTTTACAGATGAGGAAACTGAGGAAAACAGAGGTTAAGTGATTTGCCCAATGTCACACAAATAGTATCTAAGGCTGGATTTGAACTCAAGCCTTTCTGACTCCAGGCTCTGTCCACCTAGCTGCCTGGCATTGTAGCTTTATGGAGTCACTTGACTTGTATTCTAATTCTTACTCGAAAACTTACCTTCTATGTGACCTTAGGTAAGCCACTTGATCTGTTTGGGGGGGGGCAGGGATCAGTTTCCTCATCTGCAAAATGAGGGTGGGGCTAGATGGCTTATTTAGGTCATTTTCCTACTCTGGGTCTAGTCACACACCTCTGCCTTCCTTGCTGAGCTGGTGGACTGTGGGTGTGGAATATAACATATTTTCTGGTCTAACTAAAATGTTAGTTTTTTCGAACTGCTTTATTTTTTCTCTTTTTAATCTCTGTGACAATAAGGGAAGGGAAGGGAAAGCTACACTTGGAAGTCAAGGTAATGCCAAAACAAAGGATAGCAATTAAAGTAATATCTATTTTTAAAAATCAGATGGTCTCTTAGAGTGACTGTGGCAGGAACTCATCTCCCCGAAGCCAGCCTGGAGATGAGCCTCTGAACCAGATGATCTTCAGACAACAGATTGTGTCCCTTTACTTGAAGCCTTTCCAGCCTGGTAGGATCCATTGAGAGATGGCGAGCCTGCTAATATAGCCTTGGAGAACAGGCAAGATCACATCCCTGCCATGTTGAAGCCTAGGATGAAGGCCGAATAGGTGAATATGAATCTTATTAAGGGGTCCTGATCTACTGGGTTGGGGCACTTCCCATGGACCCCTCTCCATGAATCCCCAAAGTGGTCCTCATTATGGGACTCAACTGGAAGGGTCCAAGGGCATAGGTAGAGCCTAGTAGGGCATATCTCAGCCCATTAGATCAGGGCGTACAAGTAGAAATAATAACTCCTCTGGACTTCAGTTTCCCCCTCTGTAAAATGAGGAATGGGCTCAATGTTCTCTAAGGCTCTTTCCACCTTTTGGACTCTATCAATCAGGCAACAAATGTTTATTAAGTATTTAATTATGTGCCACACACTGGGTTGGGTAAAGCTAGTCCTTACCCTCAAGGAACTTATATTTTAATGGGAGAAAAGCACATCTAAAAGGAAGGTGAAAAGTTGGGAGGAGATTGTGGTAGGAGACAAAGGAGGATCAGCCTATGGGCCACAGTGAAGGAAGTCCAGCCTACAGCCTGGAGTAGATGAGGCACTGATTGCTTGGAGGACCTCCCTAAAATGGGAGGTTCTGGGAAGAACTGTCCAATCAGAGGAAGAAGCGGCAGGCATGAAGGATGCAGAAGGTCCTTCCATTATGTGAATTCCAGAGCTGGAGTAAGGCTTCAGGGTCTATAAGTCTAAAATTCCTGTATCTGCCTCTTTCCCAGCAGCCTCCTTTCCAGCCTACCAGAGTTGACTTGTGGACCACTCTTGCCCACCCACTAGAGGAAGCTCTGCCTCTATCCTGCTGGACCTATTGTTTGCAGAAAGAAAGTATTTGCCAAAGCATACTAAGCCATGGCTCCAGGAAAATCTGGTTTCTATCAAGTTGCAAACCCTCTAGCAGTGGCCCTGCCATGTACAGCTGGGAAGGCTGGCCTTGTAAGCGATGTCCTGGAGGACGAGGGTGGGT
>NW_025359521.1:0-2239 GCF_016433145.1 Gracilinanus agilis | reverse complement strand
AGAATGGTAAGGGTAGGCAATGGGGGTCAAGTGACTTGCCCAGGGTCACACAGCTGGGAAGTGTCTGAGGCCAGATTTGAACCTAGGACCTCCCGTCTCTAGGCCTGGCTCTCAATCCACTGAGCTACCCAGCTGCCCTACTCAATTGTACTTCTTGCTATCCATGTGACCTTGGACAAGTCACTTATCTCTGGTCCCCAGTTTCCTCATCTGTAAAGAGAGAGGGTTGGACTAAATGATCTCTAAGGTAATTTCCAGCTCTAAAACTATGGGTCTTATGTATTGTCACTCCTCAGTACTTATTCAATCTACCATGTGGTGAATAAAATGGACTGAAGACTTCTCTATAGGATGTTTGCCAGCTTACATAGAAGTCTGCTTGGCAGAGCTCACTTCATCAGGGATGGTTTGCTCAGGCTTGAGTTAGGACACCTCTTCCTTCTCCAAGGTGACATCGACATGTCTAGCCAAACTGTCTTTTTAGATTCTACTGACTTTGTAAAGCCTGACCTAATTCAGGGTCATAAGAAAATAATACTCCAGTCTCCTGACATCTCAATCTGGTGAATCTTGGAGGAACTGCAAACCAAGACAGTTGAACAATGACAGCTAACATTTATATAGTGTATTACAGTTTACAAAGCTCTTTCAACAGCACAGTCCCAAGAAAGAGGGAGGTAACACAAATATTCCCTTTTTTTTTTTAAACCCTTACCTTCCGTCTTGGAGTCAATGCTGTGTATTGGCTCTAAGGCAGAAAAGTGGTAAGGGTAGGCAATGGGGGTCAAGTGACTTGCCCAGGGTCACACAACTGGGAAGTGTCTGAGGTCAGATTTGAACCTAGGACCTCCTGTCTCTAGGCCTGACTCTCAATCCACTGAGCTACCCAGCTGCCCCCAAATTTTCCCATTTTTAAAATAAAGGTGCTCACTAAAATCCACCTCTAATCCCTCATTCTAGCATGGAGGTTGTCCTGGGTTCTCAAAGGCTATGCCAACAGAAGACAAGTTCTAGAAGGTCCTACCAAGCTGAAAAGCATGGGACCAATAAGTCTCTCATGAATGATCCAGTGTGGCCATGTTCTGAAAGACTTGTCACAGGGAAATGAAGTCTTCAATCACATCAAATCCCAAAGTCCCTCTGTTAAGTCATAAAGGGACACTAATACCAATTGAAATATGTACATTGGAGAGAGCCAAGGTACAGAATGGTTAAGCAACTTGCTGATAGTTACACAGCTATGACAGATTTGGGTTTAGAATCCAAGTTTTCCATCTCCAAATCCATTTTGTTTGTTTTGCATTAAGGGCCTACCGAAGCTGTTCCTTTCAATAAAAGCTCCTCTAATGTGCAAAATCGGCACTGTGCTAGATGCTGGCCAGAGAAAGCTCACTTATGCCCTCCATCTGCTTTGGGCCCACTTGGACCTCCTCCCCAGTGAGCCAGCCTGGAATTAACCTGAAAGGTTTCCTCTGGGCAGGAGGAATGTGACTGAGGCAGACCTGCCTCTCCATATTTTCTCAGTCTCCTTGTCTAGACCTATCCTATTTCTCTTGCTTTCTGCCATCCATCTCCTCATCTGGACCGAGTACCTCTTCCTCATCCTTGTACTGGAGATCTTCCACTTCCTGCCGGATTTGACCTCTCCACCTAGCCCCGCTGGCCTTCCCTAATACTTAGCTCCCCACTTCCATGTGGGCCTGCGACCCTCACCCTACCTGGTCTGGCTCTCGGCGGGGTGTGGGTGGGTTTTCCTTTCTCCATTAGGCTGGGACGGCCCTCTCCTGACTGGCTGCGGCCTCCCTCTCTTGCCTGTCCCTTAGCCTAGAAGCCGTGTCAGGCCAGAGTTCTCTGCCTTTTGCTCCGTGTCAACTCTATTGCAGGCAGTCGCGAGGAGGGGGAAGGGTAAAAGGCGCCGCCGATTCAGTGCCTGGAAGCGGGGGGAAGGTGAACAGAGTCATCTGCAATTAGCGGATAATTAGCGCCGCTGACCCTTGGGGCTCATCAGCGCTCGCAGGGCCGGCCCCCAGCAATCAGCCGGGGCAGGTCGAGAGTGTCAGGCCCGGGAATGAATAGGGCTCATCAGCGGCGGGAGCCAGGGAGCCAATCAGGGAAATTAATAGCAGAAGAGGGAGGAAGAGAGAGAGGGAGAAGGAGAGACAGAGGCCGAGACTGGAGAGACAGAGACACACAGAGATAGAGGGAAGCAAGGAGAAAAATAGAGGGAGACAGCAGCGCA
>NW_025359520.1:0-1839 GCF_016433145.1 Gracilinanus agilis | reverse complement strand
ACACAAAATCCTTCCAATATGTTGTGAACCATCCTTTGATTCTCTTTATGTTTCTCAGTAAGAGTATAGGACTTGAGCTATCCATCTTTTATCAATTCATTAGCTTCTCTTTAAAAAATTCCTTTTGAAATGCTAAGTGAATTTCTTAGCATTCTTAGCTTCCATCAAGTCTCACTCAGTGTGAGTGCTATTTCCTGCTCTAGACATTTTCTACATCCCAATCCCCATCCCCCAAGTTGGTCTGCCACAAGTCTCATCTTGTTCAAGGCCATCCTTCATTCAGCTGTCATAGTGATCATCCCTGTATTAGCCCTGTTATGCTCCTATTCAAGAAATTTGCAGTGACTCTTCATCACCTCCAGGATGAACTATAATAAAAAACCTTTATAACTCCACCCCTTCCCCCATCTTTCTAGTCTCCTTCTATACCTTGCCACTGCCCCATCACCCCCAAGTATTCTCTGATCTGATGGCATTGGTTTCTTTTCTGTTTCTAAAAGAAGACCCTTCATCTCTCACATCCAGGCATTTTTTCTGGTTGTCTCTTATGCCTGGAATTTACTCCTTCCTCATTCTCACCTCCTGGCTTCCTTGACTTTCTTCCAGACCTCAATAAAAGCCCAGCTTCTATATGAACCCTTTCCCGATGTCCCCTAATTCTAGTGCTTTCTTTTGATTGATTATTTACAATTGATTATTTACAATTTGTCTGGTACAGAGCTTGTTTATACTGTATTATTTGCATGTTGTCATCTCCCTCTGCCCATCAGCTCTATAATGACTGAAATTCTTGAGATTCAGTATTACTTAATTTGAAGTTAATTGATTACTTGACTGCTCTGGACAATATATAATGACCAGTTTAGAATGACCCTCTACAATCTGAATGGGAACCCAAGAGGGCAAGTGGGACCAAAGGGCAGGGCAAAAGAGAGAGCAGCGAGAAAGGCAAAAGAAAGGGGCAAAAGAGAGAATTCTAAAGTAGACCAATAGGTGCCCCTTGTGACCTCATCACTCCGTCTCTCCTCTGGACATCCCAAGAGGTCTATGATCAGTAAATAGCCACTGAGGAAGTGGACTTCGAGACCTCACCTCTTCCCTCATTTCTTTATCACAAGAAGAGTCAAGTCTTAAGCATGCCAACATTCCCATTCCTCCCCACCATGTGTTTGGACAGCCATACTTTCCAACGAGGCAGATAGAGCTTTCTGACTTCATTACCTAAGAGAGTTCTTGTTTATAGATAAATAAGGAGCAAACCTCCACTCTGCCTCTAACAAAAGCCAACCCAGGGAGATGCCTTGAGGCCTGGAAGTAAATTCCTTTAGCTTAGAAGCTGACTGACCTTCAAAAACCAAAGAAGGTTTCAAATAAAAATAATTACAATTCAATCTTAATTTTCCAAAGGTCTTTGAAATCAGGGACTGTCTTAATTTTCTTTTTATCCCTACTGCTTTGTACCACGTGCCTGGCATATAGGAAGCACTTAAGAAATGGTTATTGATTGACTTACTGATGTTGTATTGTATACACACTCAGACACACATACTTATACATACATATATGTGTACATATGCCTGCTAATGTACTAATGATGATAAATTGTGCTCATGGAATGTTGCCACTAGGACTCTACAGGGCTATAGAGATACCCATCAAGAACTGAAGAGCATTCAAGTAATTTATTTACATTAATCATCAAATGTAAGTTATATACATTAAGATATTTCTTTCTGATACTATAGCCCATGAGTCCTCATTGTTGTGTCTAATGCCACAATTATAAAATATTAATTAATCAATCAAAACTAGCTCTCAGAAGGCAGTATAATTGGTACA
>NW_025359519.1:0-1615 GCF_016433145.1 Gracilinanus agilis | reverse complement strand
TGTGTGTGTGTGTGTGTGTGTGTGTGCGCAGTTATATCACTACTATAGTGCCCCATTAAGTCTTATTTTTTGATTAATAATCAGCAAAACCATGCAGCACCAGAAGTCACGTTAATGTACTTTATTCATCATTGGTTAGCACATAACAACGTTATTAAAAATAGTTCAGAGACTTATTGTACTTTAAAAGTGTTGTTCTTACATAAAGTGCACATATTTACTTGTATTCAGTATTAAACATATTGTACAGCTCTCACGAAATTACATTTTAAAAAATGTGGCATTTATGGCTCTCACAGCCAAAAAGGTTGCAGACCCCTGCCCCAAGTCATCCAGATAATGTCTAAAGCTGGATTTTAATTCGTCTTACTGATTCCAAGCCCAGCACTCTTATCTATTGGGCCACCTAAATTCACCATATAAAGTATGTATTCACTCAATTACTATCTCTCTTGGATTACAAAATAATCTAGAGGAAAGAGGTGCAAAATACAGGAAGAATGCTAATAATTTAAAATCAAATGCAAGCATGTGATGAAACTAGTTCTACACCAGTGATCTTCCTTTTCTCCTCTTAAAAATTATTGAGGATGCTACAAAGCTTTTGTCTATGTGGGTTATATCTATTAATATTTACCAGATTTGAAATTAAAACATCTTAGTATTATTATAATAAATAGTTTTGTTGTTTTTTTTTATCCTAACAGACCTAGTGAAAAGATCTTTGAAAAATGTCTGGCTTACGCTAAGGAAATAGAACTTCAGTAGGCTAACCTGACCTTAACATGGAGGTGCTGGTATCCCCTATGGTTCTAGCATCTCCAGAGAGTAGCTGATATGTCAGAAACACCTGGCTTAATACACACTCCCTCTATATTTTAGAGATAGAGACAAGTTAAGAGAACAGTCAGTCCTTGATTTCATCAGGAGTAAAACCCATGACTCAGCAGGCATACAAATGAAACAGCACTCCATCATCATTAGAACATGGCTCCTTCTCATTCCTATCCATGCCCCATTACTCACCCCCAAACAGTTGCTCCCTCTTGCTGGTGACTGTTATACTCACAGGCAATTATAGTTCCCCCCTTATTCATCATTTAGCTGTGCTACTATAGTACATAGATTTGGTTTCTTTAATCTTCCCTCTCCCATGGGTGAATGACTTTCAATTTCTTGCCCAGAATGCAAGGGAATGACTTCACTGGCAGAGTCAACAACACTACTAAATCACTACTCTTAATGGCACAAATAAATATGATTTGAGAAACTAAGAGACTTGAGGCAAAAGAGAGAGTGAGAAAGGAGATGCAAGAATCAAGGGACAGAAAGAAGAGAGGAAAGAGAAGGGAGAGTAAAGAGAGGAGAAAGAGAGGGGGGAAGCTAGTTCTTCTGGCATATCAACTACTCCTTGGACTCACTAGAATCTTAGGGGGCTTTCAATTTCTCCATGCTAAGATCAGGTTAGTGTTGAAAGTATTTCCTTAGTGTAAAAGGAGAGGGGAGAAAGAAGAGGCAGTACAAGGAAAAGGGAGAAGAGAAAGGAGAGAGAGAAGAGCAGATAAGAAGGAGACAGGGAAGAGAGAGGAGAGGAGAGGAGAGGAGAGGAGAGGAG
>NW_025359518.1:0-2960 GCF_016433145.1 Gracilinanus agilis | reverse complement strand
ATATAATAAAAATAATCTAATAATAATAATAAAACTTGGGTTTCCACGTTTGTACATGACTACAAATCATAGACTATGATGCTCTCTGAGTAGCCAGAAGAGCAGGTGGCCCAAAGGATGGCTATGGAAAGACTTGGAAGGGATGTAGGCTGCCCCATGTTGTCTGCAATGACTCGAATTCTAGAAGTGGGGTAAGGCATCATTCAGGAGATCTAAGATAGGAAAAGGAAATGAAAGGGCAACCAGTGGGTATTGCCAATCTGGAAATGGAAATGAATCAGTAACAGAGTGAGAATGAGAGCGAATAAATGATCTGAGCACCAAAATGGTATCCAGGGAACATTAAAAGAGCTGGAGAAGGAACTTTAGCACCTGAATGGAAAAAAAAAAGGGGGGAAGAAGCATTTATGAGTGCCTCCTATGTGCCAGGCACTGTACTAAGTGCTTTACAAATATTATCTCACTTGATGCTCACAACGACATTGGGAGGCAAATGCTATCATTATCTCCAATTTACTATTGAGGAAACTGAGGCAGACAGAGATTAAGTGACTTGCTCAGGGTCACACTGCTAAGTGTCTGAAGCAGTGTTTGAACTCGGCTTTTCCTGACTCCGGACCCGTGCCACCTAACAGCATAATGTAGTGTCCAGCTTGAATCCCTGTTCCATGAGGTCCAATGGCTCCCCACTGCCTCCAGGATAAAAAAAGTTCTCTGTCATTTAAAGGTCTTCACCACCCTTCTCCTTACTCCCCACCATGTCCTCTGTAAATCATGACTGTTCCTGATATGATATTCCATTCCATTCTGTTTCTTTCTTGTTTTCTTTTTTTAAAAAAAAACATTTACCTTCCATCTTAGAATCAACACTATATATTGGTTCCAAGGTGGAAGAGCAGTAAGACCTAGGCAGTTGGGGTAAGTGACTTTCCCAGAGTCACACAGCGAGGAATGTCTGAGACCAGATTTGAACCCAGGACTTCTCATCTTCAGGTCTGGTTCTCAATCCATGGAGCCACCTGGCTGCCTCCATGACATTCCATTTCCATGCTTTTGCTGTGGCTGTCCGCCATGTTTTAATGCTCTATCCCCCTGCCT
This sequence comes from Gracilinanus agilis, assembly GCF_016433145.1. Lineage (NCBI taxonomy): Eukaryota > Metazoa > Chordata > Mammalia > Didelphimorphia > Didelphidae > Gracilinanus > Gracilinanus agilis. The sequence continues at coordinate 1,862 of NW_025359518.1, read as the reverse complement.
CTGTCTCTTCGCTTCCTTGGCTTTCTTGAAGATACAGAGCCATTCCTAGTCTCCCCCTCAACTGTGAATGCTTATCCCTTTCAGATTACCTTCCATCTATCCACACTCACTATTTATCTGCAAAGTCCTCAGGTATTTGCCTGTGATCTTCCCCATGAAAATGGGAGCTCCTTGAGAGCAGAGTCTGTTTTCCCAGGTCCCATAGCCAGAAAGTGTCTGAGGTCAAATTTGAACCCAGGACTTCCCATCTCTGGCGACCGAATCACCTAGCTCCCTGCACCCCCAGCTTCTTTAAATGTGATATCTGTGCCTGTTATTGGTATCATGGTGGATTCCCAACAGGTCACAGATAAGGATCACAAAAGAACAGAAAGAACAGAGAAGCAGGAATCTGCCATGTTTGTGGGAGTTCTTACACCAATAACATCCCAGACTCACTGGGGTACCAGGGGTTGGGCCACCTGTTGACTTTTTAGACTCATTATATCACAACAGGCTCATTCCAAATATACCCTTCTTGGATCGCTTGGCCAACTTCACATGTACAGCAATGTCCTCCGATAGAAAGAATCTCTATTTTTTGTCCTCAACTAATCTTGTCCAGAACTAAAAGCGGTACATTTCCCATCTCCGTAATAGTTAGAATCACAGCTTTATACAGAAGAGGACAAAGGTAATGCGGCCCCTTTAGAAATGTACCTCCCTGGGGCAGACAAAAGCACCAGTGAAGACCAGGCTCCATTGGGATTGACAGAATTCCTTTGGTGTCAAGGGCTGTATTCAGTGTTCTCTCAGTCCTTTTTGATATTTATGTTGACCTTCTCTCTCTCTTCTCTCTAGGGAAAGGGCCCAAAAAGATCAGATTGCTTCACTTGACTCCTTGACTGATGATATCAACAGGTGCAGTGACTACTGAGCTTCTTTTCTGATACCTGCCCTTGGTTTTTACACAAAAGAACTGCTCCAGGGGAAGGGACGACTTTGGCACTTGAAATACCAGGAGGAGCTGGCAGCTGAAGAGTAGAATCCAGCTAAATCCACTGCACATGACACCTGTGAGAATCCCAGAAGTGGAGCTGAGCCTCAACATACAAACAAGATCATGGAAAAAAACCTGCCTAAAATGAGCGAACAACCAAGAAAAAACCTGACCCTGCAAAGCTATTAGAGCAAAAAGGAAGAACAAAATGCAAAATCAGCAGAGGACAGCAATGCCAAAACAGAAATATTTGAACCTTCAATGACAAATGTTAAAGGATGCCAGATCCAAAGTGAATTCTTAGAAAAGCTCCAAAAAAGGATAAAAAATAAATAAGATACTTGGAAGAAAAAATTAGAAAAGAAAATGATAGGAAAAGTCAATAGCTTAGAGAAAAAATTCACTAAAGAAAACAGATCCTAAAAAAAAGAAATATAAACCTCAAATAGAAAAATAACTAAAAAAGGAAATACAAAGACTCCCTAAAAGTTAGAATTGGACAAATGAAAATGAATGACTCCATAAGACAGCAGGAGACAATAAAACCAATTCAAAAGAATGAAAAAAAGTAGAAGAAAATCTGAAATATCTCACTGAAAAAACATCTGACCTAGAAAATAGATCCAGTAGTGATTCCAGGTATTCTCATGATTCTTAAGGGATCTTCAGAAACTTAAGGTAATCAAGGGAAACACTGGATTTAAATTAATTGAATTATTACATAAGATGATAACTAAGATACTTAAGATATCTATGATACTTAAGGTACCTAAAATTCCCAAACTGCTTAGGATACTTAAAGTATGGAAGATAATTAAGAACTATGCTATTAGAGTATATAATAAGAAGAGAGAGAGAGAGAGAGAGAGAGAGAGAGAGAGAG
>NW_025359517.1:0-1375 GCF_016433145.1 Gracilinanus agilis | reverse complement strand
GGTACAAACCCAGCAATGGTATGGCTGGATCAAAGGGAAGGCATTCTTTTATAGCCCTTTGAGCATGATTCCAAATTGCCAGCCAGAATGGCTGGATCAGTTCACAGCTCCACCAGCAATGCATTAATGTCCCAATTTTGCCACATCCCCTCCAACATTCATTACTCTCCCCTTCTTTCATTTTAGCCAATCTGCTAGGTGTGAGGTGATACCTCAGAGTTGTTTTGATTTGCATTTCTCTAATTATTAGAGATTTGGAACACTTTCTCATGTGCTTATTGATACTTTTGATTTCTTTACCTGAAAATTGATCCATGACATTTTTTGCAGAAGTTATTTCAACTAAGAAAAAGTCACACGCCTGGCTATTTTCATTTTTTTTTCTGTAGAGATCTATTATAAATAACTTTTCTAAAATTATATGCATCTCTAAAACTTCTTTCTTATTTATTTTATGGGCAAAATTTCTATAGTTCTGAAAAGAGGGAGTTGATTCTTTATTTCTATAGTTTTGTACTTTGTTTCTTCCTATAATTTATTTAACTTTTCCTTTAAGAATCTGAGTGTTCTCCCAATTGGAGCATATATATTTAGTATTGATATAACTTCATTGTCTTTGATATCTTTTAGCCATTTATGGTTTCCCTCCTCCTAATTAGGACAAATATTGTTTTTACTCTGTCTGAGATCATGATTGCTACCCCTGCTTTGTAAATACCTCAGCTGAAGCCTAATAGATTCTGTTCAACCCTTTTAAAAAAATTGCTATGTCTTTTTATTTTTAATTATATTTTCCCAGTTAAATGTAGATGTAATTTTTAACAATTCTTTCTTGACATTTTGTGGTCCATGTTCTTTCTCTTTCTCCCTCCTTTTCCCCTACCTAATATGGTATGTATTATGATATATGTTTTATCTGTGTTGTTGTAGAATCAATATTTCCATGTTCATCATATTTTGAAAAAATATGCATATTATTTCAATGAGAAAAAAATCTCATGAAGGAATAAACTAAAAAATGGCATGTTTCAATCTGTATTCATACTCCATCAATTTCTTTTATGGTGATGAATAGTCTTTTTTTGTCCAGAGTCTCTTGGAGTTTTCTTTGATCCTTGTATTGCTAACAATAGTCATTCACAATTCAGTACCACACATAAATTCTGTTACTGTGTACAACATTTGCCTGGTACTGCTGATTTCACTTTGCATCACTTTATACTGATCTTTCCAGGAATTTTTTGTGATAGTCCTGTTTGTCATTTCTTATGGCACAATAGTATTCCAGTTCAATCATATGCCACAACTTTCTCAGCCATTCCCCAAATGATGGACTTTCCTATATATACAGGAAAGTCCATCATATATATATATA
>NW_025359516.1:0-1004 GCF_016433145.1 Gracilinanus agilis | reverse complement strand
TGTTGTAAGAACAAAGTCATATATAACTAAAACCCCAAAATAAAAACAAAAATACACTGATGTGAAAACCGACTCTAATAGTTCTTTCTCTGGAGGTGGATAGCATTCCTCATATTGTCCCAGATCATAGCACTGCTGAGAGTAGCCAAGTTTTCACGGAGAATTGTCATCCAATATTGCTGTTATTGTGTACAACATTCTCCCAGGTCTGCTTATTTCTCCCTGCATCAGTTCCTATAAATCTTTCTTTTTCTGAAATCATCTTGCTTATCATTTCTTATAGCTCAATAGTATTACATTACCAACATGTACCAGAATTTGTTCAGTCTTTCCCCAATTGATGGATATCCTCTCAATTTCCAATTTCTTTGCTACCACAAAAAAAAGCAGCTATAAATATTTTTGTATAAGTAGGTCCTTCCCACACACATTTTTTTCTTATCTCTTTCGGATATAGACCCAGTAGTGGTATTACTGGATAAAAGGATATGCAAAGGGCATAAAATATAAAAATATATAAAAATAGTCCTTTGGGCATAGTTCAAAATTGCCTTCCAGAATGATTGGATCAGTTCACAACTCCACCAACAATGCATCAGTACCCCAATTTTGCTACATCCTCTCCAACATTTACCACTTTCCTTTACTGCCATATTGGCCAATCTGATAGGTGTGAGGTGGTACCTCAGAGCTGTTTTAATTTGCATTTCTCTAATCAAAACTGATTTAGAACATTTTTTTCATATGATTATTGATAGCTTTGATTTCTTTATCTAAAAATTGCTTGTTCATAACCTTTGACCATTTGACAACTGGGGAATTGTATTCTTATAAATTTGACTTAGTTCTTTACAAATATGAGAAATTTGAGACCTTTATCAGAGACATTTGTTATAATTTTTTTCCCAGTTTGTTGTTTCCCTTCTAATTTTATTTAGTTTTGTTTATACAAAAGCTTTTTAATATAATCATCTTATATTATTATTATATATGTTACATAATAT
>NW_025359515.1:0-5223 GCF_016433145.1 Gracilinanus agilis | reverse complement strand
CTTGGCTCTCTATTCACTGAACCACCTACCTGCCCCTGCCTACATATCTTTTAGGATTAACTTTATTTTCCCAGTGGTCATGGCTGTGAAAGATAACTTCTTCCCTTTACCTCTAATTTTTTACATGTTAAACTTTTATATTTGGATCATGTATCTATTTAGAGATTACTGACTACAGAATGAGAATAGATTCTGCCAGACTTTTTTGCAGTTTTCCCAGGCGGTGTTTTTTGTTGTTGTTATTTTTGCCAGAAAGGGAGTCCTTGGCCTGCTCCAACTCTCCTGTTCATGCCTTTGATCTCATCCCATTCTCTCTTCTCCGGCAGACTGTCTACCCCGAATCATTCGGCCTCTCTCTGATCTCCAGTTTTCCCCTACCTCCTGGCAGATTCCTTGACCAAGTCTCTCCCATCCTCCAAAAAAACAGAAACAATTGTGCATCAGCTAAGGGGGATTAGGGGCGGTTGGGGAAAGGGAAAGAACATGAACTAGTAACTAGGAGAAAATATTAAAAAAACCCAACAGAAACAAAAAACCCCTCTCCCTTGATTTTACCATCAACTCAGACTCTTGTCCTAATCTCTCTTCTCTTTAATGGCCAAACTCATGGAAGAAGCTGGCTCTCAGTCGCCCAGATTCCTTGATTCCTCACCTTCCATCCTTCCACATAACAAATCCATTACTAAATTTTACCCTATCTACGTTCATAGCATGTCTCACACCCATCTCTTTCTCCCTCCTCCCAGGCACCTCTCCACTGAGCAGATGGCCCATTGGTCAAATAAGATTATCTTAGCAAATTCCACACTCCAACGTTAACCAAAGTGCTGCTTGGCTGTCGTGAATAGGATCTTTGTTGGGCCTGACCTGGGCAGAAACTGAAGGAGTGACTTCATTATGACAAAAGAATTCTCTCTCTCTCCTTCCCTTCTTTCCTACATAATAGCTACCTCAAGGTTAAGAATCAAGCCAGCTGGGGCTTAGACTGGTGCTTTGGTTCATTCCGAAAGGTGAAGCTGTTGTCCACTTCTACCACAAAATGGGATGACCAAGGGAAGAGTTTAAAATTGAGCTAGTTTGGGGGGGCAACTGGGTAGCTCAGTGGATTGAGAGTCAGGCCTAGAGACGGGAGGTCCTAGGTTCAAATCCGGCCTCAGACACTTCCCAGCTGTGTGACCCTGGGCAAGTCACTTGACCCCCATTGCCCACCCTTACCAATCTTCCACCTATAAGTCAATACACAGAAGTTAAGGGTTTAAAAAAGAAAAAAAAAATTGAGCTAGTTTGGGGCAGCTAGATGGTTCGGTGGATAGAGAGCCAGTCCTGGGTTCAAATTTGGCCTGAGCTCCTTCCTAGCTGTTCAACCCTGGGCAAAGTCACTTAACTTCAGTTGCCTAGCCCGATCGCTTTTCTCCTTTGGAACTGATGCCGAGGAATGATTCTAAGACAGAAGATGAGGGTTTAAAATGGAGCTGGCCGTCTCTCTCCGTTTCCTTGAATCGGTCGTCTCTGCAGGGAGCTCCATGATTTTAGTGGAAGTTGTGATTTTTCAGATCGTGGAAACCCATTTTTTAAATGTGAAGTTTAAAATAGCTTGCGAAGCTAAATATAAAATAAGTTTCAGAGTATCTGTACTGCCCCTCTCCATGAGCTGCAGATAATGAACGCTCTGCCTAATGTTAAAATGAGGGCCAAGAAAAAAGATCACGTTAGGGGAGACCACGTGCCGGGGTTACAAAATAGTGAACCATGCTTCAGTGGGGCTTATTACGACAAAGTCTTTGGATGGGGAAATGTTTCCTTGGCTGGCATCTGTAGTTATTTGATTCTCTGTCTATGCGTAATTCTGACTTGGGCAGATGCACACAACCGCTCTGTGATTCTGGGTTAGAAATTCCTGGGGCTTTCATGTCAAAATTGCCTTTAGGCAGATGTAATAGACACACACAGACATGTAATTTCTTGAACATGGGGGGCCTGTGGTGTGGGAACTCTCTCCACCAATACAGATGGCAGCCTCTGGGGAAAAATGGACTTTTCCTAAGATTTCCTAGCTAGTCAGCATAAAATCAGGTCTTTCTGACTCTAAACCCATTCTCCCACTGCTGCTTCATTAGGTAGTAAGTGATTCTCCACATACAGATGTTCAGCTTCATTACAAAGCTTGATGCCAAGCCCCTTCTCATCTGCTGGTTGTGTCTCAGATCCTCACTTGACCTGTAAATCCCAAGAGTAGAAGATGAGGATGTTTCTCCCATCAAAAGGCCTAGCCCGTTGGGTCCAATCCTTTAACTCCCTTTTCCACTTTGTCTGGTGTCATCCCACCCATAAAGATGATGCACGTGCAAAAGGAGACTTTGCCACTGCCTGAGGAGAGTTCATCTTAACAAGTATTTTTCTCAGGTAGTTCATGTTCCATAGTTTGCTCTAAGGTTATCGCCCTTCTATTCTGGCTCTATCTTATTTGTACCAAGTTGTTTACATATTATCTCCCCCATTAGACTGTAAGCTCCTTGAGGAAAAGGACTGTGTCTTCAGTGCTTAGCACAGTGCCTGGTACATCAAAGGCATTGAATAAATAATTGTTCACTTGAATTGACTAGATCTGATGTCACAGGTGTGTAATCTGTCATTTCCCTTTGGCCTGGCAACCTCCTCCATTTGACCTTGGAGTTACCATTCTTCTGGCTCATTTACCCGCTTACTATTCCTTTCCCCTCTTCTTTTTTAGAAAAATTTTCCATGGTTACACGATATCCTTTCTCTTCTTTAAAAAAATTTCAAACTTAACACTCACCAAATAAAATGAATGTTTTCATACATAAAGAACAGAAAAAGATTGTACATGAAATCACAAATCCCTATTATAATCATCCTGCTATTCTCTTTAATCATATATCCATATGATCCTAGCCACAAGGGACCAAGAAGTGATCAGGCACATCATTTTCACATTTACAAATTTTTTTTTAGCAGGTAACTTTCAGAACTAACCCATTTATCTGTGCTTCTTTCTAGTCTTTCTTATTTTCTCATCTGTGCATTTAAAAATATATTTTAATGATATTCCTTTCTTTTTTTTAACTATTCTATCACTATCAACCCTTCTTCCTTATTTCCTCTGCTAATATTAGAAAGGATAAAGAAAAGGAAAGCCCTTATATCAAATTAAGTACAGCCAACCAAACAAATTCCCATATAGTTCATGTCTGAAAATACATATCTTATTCTATGTCCTGAGCCTCTCTGACAGATGGCAGGTGACAGGCTTTATCATCAGATCACTCCCACCATTTGCTGTCTTCACTCTCCACATGTGCTACTGAACGAAGGTAGAGAAGTTCACCCAATTATTCTGATTAGGTCCACTATGGATTTATGTTATGTAAATTAAAATGGGTCCTCACCACTGCTGAGCAATCCTTCTATACTTCCCTTATCAACTCACAGTCCCACTTTCCACAGTGGCTCTTCCAAACATTTCATCCCTCTTCAAATCTCACATGACTCCTCCTTCTACATCTTCTTAGCTGAGAGCTTTGCCTCAGGTTTTAATGGGGGGAGGGAGGGGAAGAGGCCATGCACTGTGAACTCCTTGTTCTATTGTCCTCATTTTATATTGCTCAGGATGCCATCTGCCACTATTTCCTCCATGTCTAACTCAGATGAAGAGGTGGCTCTTCTCCTTGCCAAAACAAGCCACTGTACATACAGAAGTGATACTATTCTATCCTGCCTTCTCCAGCAGACTCCCCACCCCACCCCATTATTCCAATTCTCACTAATCTTCAATCTCTCTCTATCTATTGGTGACTCCCCTGTTGCCTACAAATACTCCTATGTCTTCTCCATCCTCAAAAAAATCTTCACTTGATCCTTTCCATCCCCACTATCACCCTCTTCTCGGGAATATCTGAAATCCTTAAGAAGTCTGTCTATACTTACTGCTTCCACTTATCTTTTTTTTCTTTTTACTCTTAGAATCATCTTAGAATCAATAGTAAGTATTGTTTCCCCACCGAAGAGCATTATGGACTAGGCAATAGAGCTTAAATGACTTGGCCAGGGTCATACAGCTAGGAAGTATGTGAGGCCAAATTTGAACCCAAGATCTCCCATCTTTAGGCCTGGATCTTTACCCTAAACCTAGCTATCCCACCAATGTTCTCTTAATTGCCAAATCAAGGTCCTTTTTTCATCCTTATTCTTCTCAACCTCTTTGAAGCCTTTGGCAACATTGAATACCCTCTTCTCCTTGATCTTGTCTTCTCAAGGTTTTCAGGACACAGTTCTTATACCTGTCTGACCATTCCTCCTCAGTCTACTTGTTAAATCTTTATCCAAGTAATGTTCTCTAACCACGCGTCCCACAGGGCTCTGTCCTTGGACCTCATGTCTTCTGCTTCTATACTACTTAAATTGGTGGTTTCATCAGCTCCTGTGAATTTAATTATCATCTCTATGCTGATGAGTCTAAAGTCTACTTTTCCAGGTAGACCTCCAGTCTGACATCTTCAACTGCCTGTTAGACATCTGGAACTGGAACCTAAATAGATCATCTTAAACTCATCATGTCCCAAACTGAACTATTAACCTTTCCACCCAAACTCTACTTCATTCCTAACCTTCCTGTTCCTGTCAAGGCCACCACCCACTGTCCTTCTGATGGTCACCCAGGCTCACAACTTATCTGTCATCCTGGACTCTTCTTTAGGTGTCACATCTATCCATTATCTTCTAGCCAAAATCATGCTGACCTTGCAGCCACCTTCTTGACCATCTTGGCTGGTGTCTACTTGATTCTGGTCATAGGCTCCTGGCTTCTCTTTTTCCTCTTTCCTCTTTCCTGTGACATGGATCCTGCTGGCTCCCCCTAGGCTTTCTGGGTATCTGAGCCTTCCTTTTGCATTTTCCAAGTTGGTAAGCTTTTTAAGGGTCTCTATCCCTGCTTGTAATTCTTGGCTCCTTTCTTTCATTGCTTGTATTTACTCTTTTCCTGTAGTTTTGCTCTCATTTCTTGTGTCAGATTATTATCCAAAGTTCATTATCCCTGTCTCCCTGTGTATTCTGACGGTTCCTCCCTAGCTCTTCCCAGCCTCACACTTTGGGCATCTCCTGCTCGTGTCTGGCCAGGATGAAGTTTCCCCATCTGATATCATGACAACTTCACAACATCCCCATTTGGGATGTAGTGCACGGGATGGTATTAGTGCTAAGCAGACA
>NW_025359514.1:0-1403 GCF_016433145.1 Gracilinanus agilis | reverse complement strand
GAGAGAGAGAGAGAGAGAGAGAGAGAGAGAGAGAGAGAGAAGGAGGAGCTCCAGAACTTATAAAAACAATAATGTGACCACAAAAATGTGGAGGCACAGGAGAGATTAAAGGGAATTTGGTGAAATACTAAGGGATTTATGGGGGATGAAGTCCAAGGTTCAAAATCTCCATTTATACACAAGACAGATTTGAATGATCCTATTTGTAGATAATGTTGTGTGATGAAGGACTGTCTATATATCTGATGACCTTTGTGATCAATGAATTGAGAGACTGGTCTTCATATTTTGTCTTGCATTTAATAAATTTTAATTAGAAATATTCATTTAACAATGCATGAAGCAAGTATGATATGTCTCTCTACAGACCCCCATTACATATATACACACACAACACAACACATACATGCATGTGCACACTTTATTGTTGGAGCACCTTAAAGGTTTTTAAATTTACAAATATATTCACAACAATGTCATATCAAGATAAATGTTCAGTATAATTGGTGGACTTTTTAAAAAATGAAAATGACCCATGAATCACAGATTTTGTGCTGAAAAAGAGTTTAGGGATGACATAGTCTCTTTTTTTCACTTTATAGATAAATAAATTGAGATATAGAGATCTTAAATGATTTGCCTAGGGTCCTAAAGTTAGTAAGTGTTTGAGGTGAGATTTGTACTCAGGAGTTCCTAATTAAGTTCAATTACTTCACTGGATATTCTTGTCAAGTCAGTGAAATATTTACTCATAATGAATGAATATTGTTTCATCTTTAAAAATTAGACACATCTCATAGAAGAAATGAGATGATGGAGTGTAGGCAGCTCAGCTAAACTCTATCAATATTCCCCTCAAAACAATTTTTAAAAAATGCTTCAAATTTATTCTGAAATGACAGAGCCAAAAAGAGTCAAGGTGAGACATTTTTCAAGCCCAAGGTAACTTTGGAGGTGAGTAGGAGAGGTTTGTGACAAGGGATTGAGGCAGCCTGAAGCACATACGTTATCAATACCAGTAACATGTCTTAGAGTGGCTATGACAGTAGCACCAGCAGCCCCAGGAACTTTTAGTTCAGCGATGATAAGGGAGTAAGACAACTGAACAGAAAGGGATTAAAGGGGATCCTTTGCTAATTCTGGCCACAAGACCCTGTTCTAATTAATGCCTATAAACAGTTCTCAGGGCAAAGTAGGGCAAAGAGGAGCACTAGTGTTTGCAATCATGGATATGGAGACATTTTCATAGTTTCAGGATAGAGAACAGTGCTTGTGGTTGTTCTCAAGGAAATGGGGTTCTTAGTCACAGTTCCAAGGCAGAAAGAAGCACTAGCACTTTTAGCTACAAGCAATCAGAGAACCTGGTCATAGTTCCAGGACCAAGAGCAGTGTTGGAATTTTTG
>NW_025359513.1:0-4901 GCF_016433145.1 Gracilinanus agilis | reverse complement strand
CCTCTTGACTGTGCCTGATGACATTTTTTCACATCCTCTGCCCAGCAGCCCAATAGGAGTGCTTTCTCCCTCCCTTGTGTGTGGGGTAGAGGTGAGGGCGGGGGCATGGCACATGGTCTCTAAAAGGTTTGTCATCCCTGGCTTAGGGTGATTTTCTTGGGTATGGAGGTTGCTGAGACTAGGTGAATAAAGAAGGCCAGAGAAGCAGGGTCTGTGAATTTTTCAAATAACTGTGTTTCAACAGAATGTTTCCTTTATAATCTATTTTATTTGGTACATTTCTTTTTTTTTTCTTTTTTAATCCTCACTTGTCCAAGGTCACACAGCTTGGAAGTGTCTGAGGCTAGTCTTGAACCCGGGTAGGCCTGTCTTTCTATCCACTGAGCCACCTAGCTGCCCCATTTCAAAAGATGAATTCTGAGGAGCCTATAGGCTTCATCAGACTGCTGCCCATGGACTCCAGGAACCTTGATTTTAACTCTGATTTCTGAACCATATCATAGCATGGGAAAGAAGCGATTCTGCCCAGGGTGGTCAGATCAGTAGGATTGAATTTGACCCAATATCTATCGGGTGGTAGCAGGGGCCCTAAGGAACGTTTTCCGGGAAACGCCATAGTGTTGTACTCCCTAACATTGGCCTTAGAAATTAGGGACAGGCTGAATAGCTAGATTCTTTAGAGTTATACCCAGACTCCCTGTGGAAAAGAGCTTTTCTTCTTTGTTGTATATGCTCACTGCCCCCTGCTGGGCATTCTTCTCTAGATCTGAAAATTCAGAAGCAATTTTAGCAGGCACAAGTCAGCTGGGCAGCTCCAAGTTAAATGTGACCACGGCCTTCCTCATCCCCTCTTTAGTTCTGGCTTACACTTTGTATGGCATCTGAAGGACTTCGAATACCAAACAGAGCATTTTGCACTTGCTCCTGGAGGCAATAGGGAGCCACTGGAGTTTATTAAGTAGGAGAGATGGACTACGGTGAGGAGAGACTTGAGACAGACAGACCTACTCCCCCAAGCTGGCTAGTAACTATAGTCCAGGTGTGAGGCGATGAGTGTCAGTGGAGAGAAGGGGATGTGATCAAGAAGTGCTACAAAGGTGAAGTGGACAGGCAAAAGGATTACATCTTGGAGGAGGGCAGTGAGAGAGAGAGTGAGGAGTCCAGGATGACTCCCAAGTTGGAAGCCCGAGGGCCTGGGAGAATAGGGGTGCCCTCAACAGTCACAGGGAAGGTGGGAGCAGGGAGGTTTGGGGAGAAAGAGAACGATCAGCACACTAATAATTTATCATAGAGAAGAGTCCCAGGCCAGAGTCCAGAGGCCCTGCCATTTAACCACTTCTGGCCTATACTTCTCCCCGCACTCTTGTCACAGTTGAATATAGGCTGATTTGATCCAAGATGCAACCCCAAATACCTTGGCTGAAGTGCTTGGTGATGTTTTGCCAGTGTAGCCACGGTGCTAGCTGGGCCCTCTCCTGCCTCTAGAACCTGTGGCGCCTCATTCTCCTTACCGCCCTCTGACTTTATATTCCCTTCTGATCTTCCATCAGCACGCATTTGCCAAGTGTCAACTCTTTGGGCTTTGAATCTAAAAGTGAGGGCTGTCCCTGTCCTCAAGGAGCACCTTCCTAGAGCCCCCTCTTTCTTTTTGTCAGAGAGAGAGAATGTATGTGTTTGTACCTTCCAGGGAACCAGTTCAGTACTTAAACACCTACTGTCATCAGCAAAACCTCTCTACTACTAAACCGCCATGTGGCCTTGGACGCATTATTTCACCTTTTGAAGCCCCAGTTTTTTTCTCTCCAAAAAGGGGAATGGGCTCCCAAGAGTAAATCCGGACACCCTGTAGCTCTTGGTGCTGGCAAGTCTCTTTTGCTTCAAGTTTTGCTTTCTGGCAGGGCAAGCTGGCATGCGTACAAAAGACCTTTCTGATTCCTCTCCGGGCTCCCCATCTATCTAGCACTTTCAGAAGACTAGGTGGCAGTCTTCTTTTTTCCCTCTGCTTTCTTTGGACCTTGCAGATTTCTCCAAGAAGGGCCATCTCCTGGCTTCTGCATCTTCCTTTCTTCTTCCCTAGGATTTTCCTACCAGACAGAGACGGGGTCCCGTTTGTCCACCCGCTGTCTTTGTTTCCAACTCCCATTCTCTGCTGCATTCCCAGGGATTCCCTTTGTTCTTATCTTGATCCTAGGAGCAGCCATGTTGCCAGGCCAGATGCTAAAAAGCTGTCTCAAACACAGGCATTGCAAGTACCCAGTGTTGCAGATCCTAAGAAACCTTCCGCTGCCTTCTGGCCTTCAGCTGCCTGGGGCTTGGGATTTTCTCACAACACTCCGTCTCTCTGTCCTTAAGCATACCTCTTCTTTGGGGGTTCTGGCCTGGCACGGGCCTCAGCAAGCCTCTCCTTCAGATCTGTGAGGCTATTTGGGAAGGCCTTGGAGTTCCTCACTTGACCCCAGAAACGGTTTTCTTAATACCTTCTCTTCCCAGCCTCAAATCATGCTCCACAGAGGTAGTGCCTTTAGTTTTTTTACCTGTAGGATCTCCAGTATTGCACACACAACCCCCGCCCCCGCCCCCACACCTCCTGTAACAGCCAAAACCTGCTGAAAAGGACTGCAGCCCCATCTCAGCTTCACAGCATCCCACACCTTTTGTCATTTCTTTCTCTTTCAAGAAGCAGGAAATGTATTCTGCCATCTGTTCGTTCTCTGGGCCCCACATAGGCCAGAGGAATTTCTCTCAGCAGACTTCATCCCTTTGAGGAGTGGTCGTCTTTCCACCAGCCGGGCCTCATTTTCTTGTCACGGGAGCTTCTGCTTCCCGGATGAGGTGCCAAGAGGAGGAGGATCTGGGCTTCTTGGGGCTTGCTTTCATGAAAGAGGGGAAACAAAAAAATTCCCTCCCTCCAGGAGCCTTTCTTCTCTTCAGGGAAGTTGCAAATAAAGAAAAAAGTCAATAGAAAGTAACACAGAGTGTGCGGGTGGCGAGAGGGGAGGAAGCCCAGGCCCTTCTGGCTTGCTCTATGTGCCATTGACCTGTACACAATGGGAATTTGCTTGCAGTCCTGGGGCCAGTAGGAGGGTAGGGAGGCAAGAAAGGGAAGCTGGAGCAGGCAGAGGAGGAGGACCTGACCAAACCGAGAGGAAGAACCCCAGGGTGGCAGATAAGGGACAATGGGCAACCTGCAGGGCTGGGGACACACTTGAAGTACCTGCTGTGGGGAGGAAAGAGGAGGGCAGAGCTTGCCAAAGGTGGCTCTCTCTTTGGTGGGGTCTCTCCAGGCAGCTCTTCTGCTTTCCCTGGAAGGCTTTTCTTTAGGTTTAAGGGGAGGGTGATGAGGGGGGAGAGTTCTCTGCACTATAGGATATAAAGTTAACTGAAGGCTTTTCTTTGCGATGCCTATCTTTCATCATTCTTTATGTAAGGTTGAAATCGCACAGGGTGAATTTACCTGAAGCTAGAGCTGCCCCGCGTGTGCCAGGTGTGGGAGATGGCTTGATGCATCCAGGTAATAGCTAGCCAGCAAGCCAGTTTGCCTGGGATGGAGAATAGACCTAGGATTGACCTAGTATAGGAAAAGTTGTCTTCTGGTTCTCCTAGTCAGTCTGTGACTTGACAAACATTTATTAAGCAAGGACAAGGATGGATCAAGAGCTCAATTGGGGCGGGCTGGATGTAGGTTTGGGAGTTGGCAGCAGAGAGGTCCCGGGGGACATGTGGAAGAGAAGAGGGCCCAGGACAGAAGGAAGAAGGGGCAGCAATGTACCAACATAGGAACTGCAGAAGAAGTGGAAGGATAAGGGAGGGGGACAACCACATGGGAGCCACAGAATGGAAAGTGACAGAGAGGGTCTGAGTGAGGAAAGAGGTGGATACCAACATGGACAAAGAGCCAGGAGATGGAGAGCTCATATTTCCATCGCTTTGTCAAGTCAACCGTTAAGTACCTGCTATATGCCAAGAACTATGCTAAATACAAATATACATTCCCTGCCGTCACCGAGCTCACATTCTAATGGGGAGAGGGGTCTACTCAATTTGATATTTATTAAACATCTTCTTTGTGCCAAGCACTGGAAGTTGAAACTTAAAGGAAACCAAAGAGATTGTCAGTCAAGACTAGAGGAAGGAGAACATTCTAGACATGGGGGATAGCCAGAGAAAATACCCAGAGCTGAGAGATGGAAGGTCTTATTCATGGAACAACCAGGAGGCCACTGTCACTGGATGGAAGAGGACATGGTGGGGAGAAAAGATAAGAAGGCTAGAAAGGTAGGAGCTGGCTAGATAGTGAAGAATGCCAGAGAATTTCATATTTGCTGCTGAAGGCAATAAGGAGCCATTAGAGTTTGAGTGGGAAATGGTTGTGGGAGAGCTAGAGATAACTTGGGCTGGGAAAGGTCGCTCTCTTCAAGAATGACAGGCTCCTATAATTATCTCAAAAAGAGAGAAATTTATTAAGTTGAATGACCACGAGGCAGGCGCAGGGAAGACACTGCCTCCTAGAAGAGATGGGGTTTTGGATTATTATACCCTTTTGACAATAGGGGCTACATGACCAGAGATGGGTTGATGGGGTGATGTCTTGTGCCTCGAAGACAGATAGGGTGACCTGTGCAGTTCAGGGGATGATTAGATATCTTAGACACAAATGGATGCTCATCAGAAGCAAACTGGGAGGAATATATCAAAAAGCTAAAGGGAGAGGCCAAAGGGAGTGTCTCTCTCAGAAGTTTGTGTTGTTCAAAGTCACCTTCCTTCAGTCCACACTGCAGGAATGCAAGAAAAAGAATTCCTTGTGTACCTTTGACCTGGGATACCTCGGGGGTTTGGGGGTGTTCAGGGGAAACCCCGAATTCCATGCCAAAATGACATGAGCAGACCTGCAAACACATAAT
>NW_025359512.1:0-2599 GCF_016433145.1 Gracilinanus agilis | reverse complement strand
AAATATATATGTATTAATTAATTTTAAATAATAAAATACCCATTTCAGGCTAATATAAATAATATGTTTTATGAAAATGACTATTTTAAAAGGTTTTATTGAAGAGTTTTGTTTTTATATAGAACTTTATTCTGAGGGCAAATACCTCATTTTCCTTCTTTTGTATCTTCAGTGATTAAAATGGCATCTGATGCAAAGTAGGCACATAGAGACTGACTAACTTTTTTAATATAACTTTTTATACCTAGGTTCCAGGGCCACCTAGAGTTTTTTTGACATAATTAATTAATCAATCCATTTACACTTATTAAACTTCTACTTTTTGCCAATGACCATACCAAACATTGGGATACCAGAAGAGGAAAAAAATAGTCCTTGCCCTCAGATAACTTATAATCTAATGGAGGAGAAAAACCAAGCAAATATGTACAAAGAGTGGTAACTCAAAATAATTAAGAGAAGAAAGACATCAGAATTAAGATGAATTAGGACTGACTTTTTATAGAAATTGACTTTTAGTTGGAACTCAAAAGAAGCCAGGGAAATTTAGTAACATTAAATCAAAGAATTTACCATAGAGAGTAAAGTTGTAAGAACATTGGAAAGCTAGGAGTGGGCAAGGTCAGGGAAGACTTTGAAGTCCAAAGGTAAAGTTGTCTATTTTAAAATAGAGGTTATAGAGAACCACTGGAGTTTATTGAATTGGAGGTTGACACAGCTGGATAAGTGCTTTAGAAAAATCTTTTGTGACTGAATGGTGAATTAAATGGAGTGAGGAGAGACTTGAGAGAGGTAACAACAGTAGATTATTACAATATACCAAGCATGAGATGATTAGTTCCTACACTAGAATGGTAGCAGAACCAGAGGGGAAGGGGACACACATTCAAGAGATATTTCAAAGGTGAAATTGCTAGGTCTTGACAATACATTAGAAATGCAAATTGAAATACAGTGAGCAGTTGAAGATTAGATTGGGACCCTGAGGATTTAGAAGGATGGCTGTGCACTTGATTTAATTTGGAGGCTAGGATGAGAGGAGAGTTCATAGGAAAAGATAATGAATTCAATTTTGGACATATTGAGTTAAAGATGACTTTTTGACATCTAGTTTGAAATGTCTGCAAGACAGCTGGAATTGTGAGATTGAAATTGAGAAGATAGGTTTACCTAGGATAGGTGTTTTTGAGAACAGTTGATATATTTATGGTTAACTATATCTGTGAGAATATGTGGTTCAGTGAATTAAACATGAAACAGATTTTATCCAAAGATTTGGTCAGTTTGAATCCTTGGGTTTTTAGCATACCAACATACAGGGTCCAGAGATAATCAGGAAGTCAGTAAGAAGGCTAAATTCTTTGAAGGACTGAGTATCAAATTAGGAAGATAGAATCAAATAATGCCAGACATATTAACCAACTTGTTCCCCTAAAATTTTGACCAAATGGACCAAAATTCTGAAAACAGATGGAGGACATGTTTTTATTTTTTTTATCAGCAACTCTTAGACAAAATTCCAGAATTTTTATTTTTATTTTAAAATTGCCTGTGAGTGAAGCATATGAATGAGAAGCTTATATCAATATAAACTACAATGAAGAATAGCCAAACTATGAAGAAGCATTGCCTTAAACAACATTAGAGAAACAAATATGTATACACAATAATGCTCTTATTTAGGTATAAAAACAATTTATTTAACTTAAATAAATGTTGGCCTTTATCCAAATGTATTCCTAATGAGTAGATATCAAAGAACACACGTGCTATTCATAAGTCACTTCTCATTCTTTTAATATGGTTAATCCAACTGCATTTCCAATCATATATCTCTACAATTGAAACCTTTGCACTTATCCTCCTATCATGTTATAAAATCACAGTAGAAACTATGTCATTTCTTACCTAAAGGAATATTTGTCAATGAGACTAAAAATATGGATCATTACTAACATAATAATAATGATAAAATGTATTCAGATGATTAATCTGTTATACACAGAAAATTTATGAAAAAAAGCATAAGCTAAGTCTATTAGAATTTACAAAGTATATTCTCTGTTTCAAGAAATGTGTTAAATATTGGGAATACAAAGTAAAAAAAAACAATTTAAATATCCAAGGACTTTTACATTCCATTGGAGGAGATATATAAATAAGAACTATGGAGAAGATATATTCATAGAAGATGGAATATAATCTTAGAAGGACTGTATTAACAAAAGCAGTTCTGTAAAAGGTGGAGTTTAAGCTGTTACTTTAAGAAACCAGTGAAGATAAGAAGTAGAGATGAAGAGACAAAGTGCTCTAGGCATAAGAAACAGCTTATCAAATGCAAAATAAGTTGGCTAATGTCATTGTTTGAGAAATTTAATGGATAGTAGTAAAGTGTAAGAAGACTAAAAAGTTAGAAAGGACAAAGTTTTCAAAACCTTTAAATACCATACAAGGATTCATTGATCCTGGTTTTGATAGGGAAGGGCTTCCATGGTCATACCTATACCACAAAAGTAGAAGTGTATAAAGGATGAATTGCAGTGATAAAAGGCTTGAGGAAAGGGGGAAAATGTATGTATGTATGTATGTATGTATGTAT
>NW_025359511.1:0-6662 GCF_016433145.1 Gracilinanus agilis | reverse complement strand
CCCCCCCAACCATGGCCGCTGCGCATTTCCCCTAGTTTTGTCATCTGTCCTTGATCAAGACCAATTTCCAAATTGTTGGTAGTTGCATTGGTGTGGTAGTTTCGAGTCCACACCCTCAATCATGTCCACCCCGACCCATGCGTTCAAGCAGTTGTTTTTCTTATATGTTTCCTCTCCTGCAGTCCTTCCTCTGAAAGTGGGTAGCTTTCTTTACCATAAATCCCCAAGAATTGTCCTGGGTCATTGTATTGCTGCTGGTACAGAGGTCCATTACATTCAATTTTACAACACTATATCAGTCTCTGTATATAGAGTTCTTCTGGCTCTGCTCCTTTCGCTCTGCATCAGTTCCTGGAGGTCTCTCCAGTTCGCCTGGAACTTCTACAGTTTATTATATGCCACCACAAAAAAGCGCAGCTATGAATATTTTCGTACAAGTCTGTTTATCTATGATCTCTTTGGGGTACAAACCCAGCAATGGTATGGCTGGATCAAAGGGAAGGCATTCTTTTATAGCCCTTTGAGCATGATTCCAAATTGCCAGCCAGAATGGCTGGATCAGTTCACAGCTCCTCCAGCAATGCATTAATGTCCCAATTTTGTCACATCCCCTCCAACATTCATTACTTTCCCCTTTTTTCATTTTAGCCAATCTGCTAGGTGTGAGGTGATACCTCAGATTGTTTTGATTTGCATTTCTCTAATTATTAGAGATTTGGAACACTTTCTCATGTGCTTATTGACACTTTTGATTTCTTTACCTTAAAGTTGCCTATTCTTGTCTCTTGCCCATTTATCAATTGGGAAATGGCTTGATGTTTTATACAATTGCTTTAACTCCTTGTATATTTGAGTGATTAGACCCCTGTCAGAGTTTTTCATTATAAAGATTTTTTCCCAATTTGTTGTTTCCCTTCTGATTTTGACTACATTGTTTTTGTTTGTTCAAAAACTTTTTAGTTTAATATAATCAAAACCATTTAATTTACATTTTGTAATTTTCTCTAACTCTTGCTTGGTTTTCCTTTCCCATAGATCTGACAAGTATACTATTCTGTGTTCACTTAACTTGTTTATAGTTTCCCTCTTTATATTCAAGTCATTCACCCATTCTGAATTTATCTTGGTGTAGGGTGTGAGATGTTGATCTAGATCTAATCTCTCCCATATTGTTTTCCAAATTTCCCAGCAGTTTTTATCAAATAGTGGATTCATGTCCCAAAAGTTGGGTTCTTTGGGTTTATCATACACTGTCTTGCTGATGTCATTTATCCCCAGTCTATTCCATTGATCCTCCTCTCTCTCTCTTAGCCAGTACCATATTGTTTTGATGACTGCTGCTTTATAGTAAAGTTTAATATCTGGTACTGCTAGGCCCCCTTCCTTCACATTTTTTTTCATTATTTCCTTTAATATTCTTGATCTTTTGTTATTCCAAATGAAATTTGTTATAGTTTTTTCTAATTCAGTAAAGAAGTATTTTGGTAGCTTGATAGGTATGGCACTAAATAGGTAAATTAATTTAGGCAGAATTGTCATTTTTATTATGTTAGCTCGTCCTACCCATGAGCAATCATTGGCTTTCCAATTGTTTAGATCCAGTTTTATTTGTTTGGAAAGTGTTTTGTAGTTGTTTTCATATAATTGCTTTGTTTGTTTTGGTAGGTATATTCCTAAGTATTTTATATTATCTAGAGTGATTTTGAATGGTGTTTCTCTTTCTATTTCTTGCTGCTCTAGTGTGTTGGAAATGTATAGAAATGCTGATGATTTATGTGCATTTATTTTGTATCCTGCAACTTTGCTAAAGTTGTTGATTATTTCTACAAGCTTCTTAGTTGATTCTCTAGGATTTTTTAAGTAGACCATCATATCATCTGCAAAGAGTGATAGCTTAGTCTCCTCCTTGCCCACTTTGATACCTTCAATTTCTTTTTCTTCTCTAATTGAAACTGCTAGTGTTTCTAGTACTATGTTGAATAATATAGGCGATAATGGGCATCCTTGTTTTACTCCTGATCTTATTGGGAAGGCTTCTAATTTATCCCCATTGCATATGATGTTTGTTGATGGTTTTAGGTATATACTGTTTATTATTTTTAGGAAAGGTCCTTCTATTCCTGTACTTTTCAGTGTTTTCAATAGGAATGGATGCTGTATTTTGTCAAAGGCTTTTCCAGCATCTATTGAGATGAGCGTGTGATTTTTGTTTGTTAGACTGTTGATATGGTCAATTATGTGGATGGTTTTCCTAATGTTGAACCAACCTTGCATTCCTGGTATAAATCCCACCTGATCATGGTGGATGATATTCTTAATTACTTGCTGGAGTCTCTTTGCTAGTATTCTATTTAAGATTTTTGCATCTATGTTCATTAGGGAGATTGGTCTGTAGTTTTCTTTCTCTGTTTTTGGTCTCCCTGGCTTTGAAATCAGTACCATATTTGTGTAATAAAAGGAATTTGGTAGGACTCCTTCTTTGCTTATCATATCAAATAATTTGTATAGTATTGGGATTAGTTGCTCTTTGAATGTCTGATAGAATTCACTTGTGAATCCATCAGGCCCTGGCGATTTTTTCTTAGGAAGTTCTTTGATGGCTTGTTCAATTTCTATTTCTGATATGGGATTATTTAGGTATTCTATTTCTTCTGCTGTTAGTCTAGGCAGTTTATATTTTTGTAAATATTCATCCATATCTCCTAAATTGTTATATTTATTGCCATATAATTGGGCAAAATAGTTTTGAATGATTGCCTTAATATCCCCTTCATTAGAGGTGAGGTTTCCCTTTTCATCTTTGATACTATCAATTTGGTTTTCTTCTTTCCTTTTTTTATTAGATTGACTAGTACTTTGTCTATTTTATCTGTTTTTTCAAAGTACCAGCTTCTAGTCTTATTTATTAATTCAATAGTTCTTTTACTTTCGATTTTTTTAATTTCTCCCTTGGTTTTTAGTATTTCTAATTTAGTTTTCATCTGGGGATTTTTAATTTGCTCACTTTCTAATTTTTTGAGTTGCATGCCCAATTCATTGATCTCTGCCCTCCTTAATTTGTTAATATGTGCACTCAAGGATATAAATTTCGCCCTGAGTACTGCCTTGGCCGCATCCCACAGATTTTGGTAGGATGTCTCATCATTGTCATTTTCTTCAATGAAGTTGTTGATTGTTTCTATGATTCCTTCTTTGACTAATTGGTTTTGAAGAATCATATTATTTAATTTCCAATTAGTTTTTGATTTTCCTGTCCAAGTGCCCTCACTAATTATTATTTTTATTGCATTATGATCTGAGAATGTTACATTTATTATATCTGCTCTTTTGCATTAGTTTGCGATGATTCTATGCCCTATAACATGGTCAATCTTTGTGAATATGCCATGTGCAGCTGAGAAGAAGGTGTATTCCTTTTTGTCCCTATTTATTTTCCTCCACATATCAATTAGATCTAATTTTTCTAGGACTTCATTCACCTCTCTTACCTCTTTCTTATTTATTTTTTCGGTTTGATTTATCTAGATCTGACAGAGGAATATTTAGATCTCCCACTAGTATGGTTTTACTATCTATTTCCTTCTTGAGCTCTGCCAGTTTCTCCTTTATGAATTTGGGTGCTATGCCACTTGGTGCATACATATTGAGCAGTGTTATTTCCTCATTGTTTATACTACCTTTAATCAGGATGTAATGACCTTCCCTGTTTTTTTTAATCATATCTATTTTTTACTTTGGCTTTGTCAGAAATCATAATAGCCACTCCTGCCTTCTTTTTCTCATTTGACGCCCAAAAGATTTTACTCAAACCCTGAACCTTAAACTTGTGTATGTCCACCCGCCTCATATGTGTTTCTTGTAGACAACATATGGTGGGATTTTGGTTTCTAATCCACTCTGCTATTTGCTTCCGTTTTATGAGCGAGTTCATCCCATTCACATTCAGAGTTATAATCATCAGTTGTGCATTTGCTGACATTTTCAAATCCTCCCCCATTCCTACCCCTTCTCCTTAAGCTATTTCCTTTAAAACCAGTGGTTTGCTATTAAGACCCTATCTTTTATCCCCTCCCTTGATTGACTTCCCTTTCTACCCCTTCCTTATTTCCCCCCCCTCTTTTTGTTTTTAAAAGCCTTATGTATTCCCTCCCCCTTCTCCCCTCCCTTTTGTTGTCCTCCCCACTCCCCTGCTCCCCTTGGTTTATCCCTTCTAACTTTCTCTGAAGGGTTAGATAAGAGTTTTATTTCCCAATGAATAGTATAGCTACTCTTCCCTCTCCGGGTTGATTACACTGAGAGTAAGATTTGATTATTACCTCTTTATGCTCTCTTCCTCTCCTTCTTATAATAGTATTTGTCCCCTCTCCCTCCCATGCCCACTTTGTGTGTAATAGAATATTCTATTTTCTTATTCACTCAAGTTTCTCTTGGTGTCCCCTGCTATTCACCCCCTCTTTCCCATCCCCCATGCCATCTTAGATTATTTAGTGTTCCACCCTGTTAATTATTCTTCTGATTACTATAATAGTGAATATTATAATAGTGAATAGAGTTCACTACAGAGAATTAAACATAACATTTCTCTACATAAGAATACAGATTATTAGATCTCACTGAGGCCCTTAAAAAGGCAAATTTAAAAATTATAAGTTTTCTTTCTTTCCCCTCTGTATCTTATTTACCTTTTCAGGTTTCTCTTGATTTTTGTGGTTGGATATCAAACTTTCCATTTAGCCCTGGTCTTTTCTGTGCAAATACCTGGAATTCTTCAATTTTGTTGAATGCCCATACTTTCCCCTGGAAATATATAGTCAGTTTTGATGGGTAGTTGATCCGTGGTTGCAGGCCCAGCTCTCTTGCCTTTCTGAATATTGTATTCCAAGCCTTACGGTCTTTTAGCGTGGAGGCTGCCAGATCCTGTGTGATCCTGATTGGTGCTCCTTGATATTTGAATTGTCTCTTTCTGGCTTCTTGTAAGATTTTTTCTTTTGCTTGAAAGCTTTTGAATTTGGCAATAATATTTCTAACCGATTTCTTCTCTGGGTCGAATGTAGTGGGTGTTCTAAGAAATCCTTTCGATGTCTATATTGCCCTCTTGTTGTAGGACTTCAGGGCAATTTTGCTGAATAATTTCTTTTAGTACGGAGTCCAGGTTTCTATTAATTTCTGGTTTTTCTGGAAGACCAATTATTCTCAAGTTGTCTCTTCTAGACCGGTTTTCTTGGTCTGTCACTCTCTCATTGAGATATTTCATATTTCCTTCTATTTTTTCAGTCTTTTGACTTTGTTTTATTTGTTCTTGTTGTCTTGAGAGATCATTAGCTTCTAATTGCTCGATTCTAGCCTTTAGGGACTGGTTTTCGGCTATAATATTTTGGTTTTCCTTTTCAATCTGGTCATTTCTGGTGTTCAATTTGCTTATCGGTTCATTTGATTTCTGAGCCTCACTTTCCAATTGCTAGATTCTACCTTTTAAACTGTTATTTTCTTGCCAGATCTCTTCCATTTTCCTCAAAATCTCAGTTTTGAACTCTTGCATAGCTTGTGAGGAGTTTTCCTTATTTGAGGAGGGTCCGGATGCTTGTTTGTTCTCCTCCTCTGTTTGCTCGGTTGTCTGGATTTTCTCTGTGTAAAAGCTGTCGAGTGTTAAATACTTCTTTTTCTTGTTATTATTTTTTCTCTTCTGAACTTCCTGAGACTGAGTAGCCATTGTTAGCCCAGCAGCTTCTCACATTTATCCTTGCGCTCAATGTCTGTCCGCGATCTATGGGCTCCTGAGGTCTGAGTTCTGGTTTTTTCCAAGGTCAAGCCCCCTGGTGGGCCCCCTTGCTTGATCCTCTGCCGGAGATTTCTTTACAAGTCTCAGGGCGCTGCTTCCACAGTCGTATACCCGTCTGCACTGGTTCCCCACTTAGGCTTTAGTTCCTGGCTGTGTCTGCCTCCACCCATGCCTCCACCTTGCCTGCTCTCTCAGCCTGCACTCTGCGCCTGGCGTCCTGCTCCCACGCTCAGATTTCGCCTGTGCTTTTTGGCTTAATGGGGTCCTAAGTCTTGCTGCTCTCAGGAACAGGTCCCAGAGCTGCCGATGACTCTATGGGTGCCGCAAACTTGCTCTATTTCTTTTTAGCTGGCTTCGGAGCTATAGATGAGTGTGGAAGGGGTGGGGGTGGGGTGGTTGCTCAGCCCGCGATTTCATAAGGGCTGTTTCACCCCTTTATAGCATGGAAATGCCTCGATTCCACGTACCTTCCACTCTGTGCCCTGTTGTGGGGGTTCCTCCGTTTGTCTGGACTTGTTTTTATGTCCGCTTGAGGTGTTTTGTGTGTTTCGGTCAGGAGAGGTTAAGAGCTGCTTCTTACTCTGCCGCCATCTTAACCTGGAAAAACCCTAAAAATGACAATTCTACCCAAATTAATTTACCTATTTAGCTCAATACCTATCAAGCTACCAAAAAACTTCTTTACTGAATTAGAAAAAAACTATAACAAATTTCATTTGGAATAACAAAAGATCAAGAATATCAAGGGAAATAATGAAAAAAAATGTGAAGGAAGGGGGCCTAGCAGTACCAGATATTAAACTATACTATAAAGCAGCAGTCATCAAAACAATATGGTACTGGCTAAGAGATAGAGAGGAGGATCAATGGAATAGACTGGGGA
>NW_025359510.1:0-2866 GCF_016433145.1 Gracilinanus agilis | reverse complement strand
ACACACACACACGTTAGTATAACCTTATTTTCATTTGAACTTCTTTCCATTTTGGAGGAAATCCCTGCCCCCACCCCACAGGTAGTTCTTGTTCTTGTATTAATCCCAGGTTAGGCTGCTGGATACATGTTTTAACTCTTGCCAATCTTATCCATTCCTCTTATTAATTTTTGTAATTTTTATTCAGTAAAATAGCTTAAATAATTTAAATATAATATTTAATCATAATCTATAATTTTAATAATCATTGCTGTGTAATATGGTTGGAATCTCATGTCAACTCCTTTTCCTTTTTTTTTCTAATTATTTTCTTTGGTTTTCTTCATCTTTTGTTTTCCATTTGAATTTTCTAAGTGTAAATACGGAAGGCCATATCACTTCAAAAGGATCCATGAATCAACAGTATAAATGTTAAAAAATTTTCCTATAACTCCAACATAATGTGTGAGTGAGTAATTAACCAATTTTACAGGAATATAAAGTTTTGGCTAATGGAAAAAGTCAGATGATTTGACAAAGGAAACATCTTTTAAGTAGACCTATGTATAAAGGTGTCCAAAAGAAATGTTGAAGGCATGAACAAATTTGTAAAAAAAAAAAAAAAAAAAAGCCTTTTAACATACCAGTTTAATTTCTCCTTTATGTCCTCCCATTTCAGCCCCCCAGGTGGAGTTTATATAGGGTTTATATATTTAATGTTTATATTACTTTATTATCTATTTTATTGTCTATACTATATTCTAGCATTAATTTATCTGGTGTCTCTGGGGGATATCTCTTTTTATAGTTGCCCTACCTAAACTATGATCAGTATATCTTTTTTCTTTGTAATCCTGTGAAGTATTATAAACTTAAAGCAATTCCCAGGTTTAGCTCTTTATATGTCTTATATGTGTTTTAAATATTTTTATTTGCAATAAATTGGGTTGCTTTGTAATCTAATCTTTAATTTTCTTCCATCTGTTGGACATATTTCATTTGTTAACATTCAAGATTATAATTGGTAGGTTTGATTTCTCCTATACAAATCCTGATATATATTGTTATAAAACTAAAAATTAACCTGAAGTATTTAAAAATCTATTTTGATTGAAATCATCTAAATTCATTCTTCTTTTTCTCTCATGGCTAACCCCTACTCCCATTTCAGCATATAATAATTTTTTTAAATTAGTGCTAAGATACTTCATCTTATTTTATTCAAACATCTGTTTTTTCTTCATCTTAATATATAGACATATACTCTTTTCCATATCCTATGGAAAACCAGATCCCATTTAATTCTGTTATCATTTTCTCTTACCCCATTCAGGAAAGAATGAGATGTATAAACTCCCTTGTTCACTCATATCCTCACTTTTGAAAAAAAATTTTTTACCCACATTATACTGATTTCAAAAAATACTCAATATAGGCCCAATGCCTAACTTTTCTTTCTTCATTAATATTTGCATCTGATCTCTCTTTATGTGGTTATTCCATAGCAATTCTGTCTTCATTCCTTGAATGAGTTTTAGACCAGGCAGGAAATTTGAGGGTTTACATTTTTGTTTACTCCTTTTATCAGGTCAACAATTAGCCTTTTCATGATATATAGATATTTTGATTAAATGTTTTTGTGGATTAAGTTTCAACTTAAAGACTTTGTTCTTCTTTAGTTTTTTTTTTTTTTTTAACCCTTACCTTCCTCCTTTGTAGGAAGCCGTTCTATGTATTAAAACCTTTGGAGAAATAGGATCAAATTTAGGGCCTGTTATCTGGATTCCCTACGTGACCAATCCAGGCTGAGGCAGTCTTTGTGTTTGGTCCTGGTCACCTGAGCCCCAAAAAGGCTCTGGTACCAGCAGGTAGGTTAATCCAAAATCAACTTGATCCCTCCAAGAAGGCTATTAGGAGTCATTTAGAGAAACAGAGTCTGTAACAGATATTTTATCTGGATCCCATTACAAAATTATCGGCAAGTAAAACTGTGTGTATGATTTTTTCTGCACTGCATGTCAAGATGCAGACTGAATGGGCCATCTAAGATAAAAATCTGAGGCTCCTCTTTTGATTCAGTCTTTGATCCCCACCTTTTTTACAATTCTTATTGGAGAGCTTTGAAGTGGCAGACCAGCTTCTATTGAATTGATAATTTCCTTCCTTGATAATTGAAGAAGCCTAAATCTTAAACAAACTCTGATTCCATACTCAGATTAAAACCTGAGTCTTTAGTCTGAATGCAGATTTCAATTGATGAGCATCTCCATAGGATATTTCCTCTCCTGGAATTATACCCTGCTGAATTGGGGTTTGGAATTTGACCATTTGTCTTTGCATCTGTATTCTTTAGACTTCAATGGATTATACGTGATTTATTGCCCCTTACCAACTGTGACTTTTTTTTACTTGAGAAAGATATATAATAAACTTCCATGCCCGCAGAATTAGGAACAGCATGGCTAACCACTAGTCTGGTTGTTCTCATTTTCTTTTTCCTGTCTTATCAATCCGACGCTGTAAACGCCACTCAGAACCCTCGTTTTGCATGTAGAGGCTGGTCCCCTATACTCCTTAGAATCAATATTATATATTGGTTCCATGGCAGTAGAGCAGTAAGGGCTAGGCAAGGGGATGTAGTAACTTGCGCAGGGTCGCACATCTAGGAAGTATCTGAAGCCATTTTTTAACCCAGGACCTTCCATCTCTAGGCCTAGTTCTCAATCCACTGAGCTACCCAGCTGCTCCATCTTCTCTGGTTTTCTCAAAAGAAATGACTGAAAATCCTAGACTTACTAAAAAAAAATCTATTTTAATATAATAACATTTACTCCATTTATGCAAAAACATACTTAGGTGAAAAATGTTTTATGTTTCTCTTCATTTT
>NW_025359509.1:0-2125 GCF_016433145.1 Gracilinanus agilis | reverse complement strand
ATCATTGTACCCTGGGTTTTCTAATTACCAATATTCAATCTATTTTTTGTGAGCAAAATTATTTCGTTGTTATGTGGAGTTGACTTTTATGCTTTAGCATGTGCTTCTTATTACCCCAATTGGATAGATGAAAAACCTGAGGCAGATAGAGGTTAAATGACTTGCCCATGGGGGCAGCTGGGTAGCTCAGTGGATTGAGAGCCAGGCCTAGAGGCAGGAGGTCCTAGGTTCAAATCTGGCCTTAGACACTTCCCAGCTGTGTGACCCTGGGCAAGTCACTTAACCCCCATTTCCTAGCCCTTACCACTCTTCTGCCTTGGAAATAAAACACAGTATTGATTCTAAGATGGAAGGCAAGGGTTTAAAAAAATGACTTGCCCAGGGTTATTCAGCTTAATGACAAAGACCTGGCTCCCAAGAGATTTGCAGAACAGTTGACATTGTAATAGCTATGAAAGTTGGAGGTCTCCATTTTCTGGGATACAAGTTCATAATTTCTCCCTAATTGTTCTTCTATTAAACCTTGTATTATAGTTATTTATTCACTTTGGATTTTCTTTACTAGTTATCAATTTGCAAGTAGGAATAAAGGTTTGTTTTCTTTCTACTCTTCATAATATTTTGTACATAGTAACTTTAATAGTCTAGGAACAAATGTAAATTTTCTAAAACATCATTCACTATTTATTATAAACACTTAAGTATCTACTATATTGAATTAACTGTATGAGGCTCTTGGAGAATGGGATGGGATACACATATTTTTCTCTCCAATCAGTTTACAATCTAGTACAGGTAATGTGACATATAAATAAATTTGATACCAATATCACAATTTATAGAATCAGATAAGGGTGAGATTTTAGTAGGTCAGGCTTTAAGTGAGAATCTTGGGACAGTTCATAGAATCAGAGGAGATTAAAGATAGAAGGGACCTAAAATTGCTTCCCATCTAACACTTCATTTCAAGGATGAAGAAAATGAAACCTAGAGAGGGGTTGATTTTCATAAGATTATAGATGTCATTAATTGTAGATTTGGGAGAAGAACTCAGGTTTTCTGACTTTTAGACCAGACTTTTTTTTTAAACATTTACCTTCTGTCTTGCAGCCAATTGGTTGCATGACAGAAGACCACTAAGAGCTGGGCAGTCGGGGTTAAGTGACTTGCAGAGGGTCAAGCTAGGAAATATCTGAGGCCAGCTTTGAGCCTAGGATCTCCTATTTCTAGGACTGGCTCTTAATCCACTGAACTACTTAAGTGACTCCAAGTATGTTTTCTAGTATACCAAAGTATAGTTATTTCACAGCTAAAATTATTCAGATGAAAAGATGAAAAGATGAGTTAATATTGCGTAAAAAAGTATGTACTTCGACATGAGAAAGAGGATCTAATCTTGGATTATCCACTTACTAGCTGTCACTTAACCTTTTCAAGAGTTGTTTTCTATGTGTAAAATAGGAATGATAATACTTACAGCATCTGCTTCATGGAGACATTTTCTAAAGTGCCTGATTTATATTCAATATTTAAGTTAATATGTCTACTTAAGTCTTTTCTCTGATAGTCAGACTAACTACATCTTCCCTTTAGGGCTTTAGTGTTCCAGGGGGAATAGACTATTCCCCTTATCCATAGCCTTTCCTTTCAGCTTCCACAGAACATCTGCTTCCCCCTCGATTATTTGTTAAGAGGAAGCTACTAGGGTCCCTTTAGTCAGCAAACAACATACATCAGATAGTTATGGTCTTCCTTATGTCACTTTGGTCTTTGAAAGGTTAAGGCTTACAACTTAATTAATTTCTTACATAATACCAGTTCTACAAAATTCATATCTAGAATTAGCATTCCTACGAGATAAATTCTCAATTTCCATTAGCCTGGCATCTTAATGTCACTACTCACTCTACTTACTCCCTGATGTATTGATCCTGCATTTGTTCTAGACTGCACAATGATGAGACACCAAAGCACTTTACCATTCAAAATTCACAAGGAAGGTCTGGGAGGTCCTACTTCTTTACCTAGAAGAGAAAAGAAAAAGACACAAAGACCAAGGACCAAAGTCCATTTATCAGGGCCCATATAGTCACAGAAGTAAGAAGCACATAATTTAATTTAATTT
>NW_025359508.1:0-4328 GCF_016433145.1 Gracilinanus agilis | reverse complement strand
CGTAGGCCCCGCCCTCACCTCGGCCCTGCCTCGGCTTCCCTCCTCCCCCTCTCGTCTCTCCTTTTCTCCCCTCTCCCCGCCCCGTCCCCGGCTGCTCTGCTAGCCGTTCATTGGCTGTTTGATGACACGTGTTTCCAGGCCGCGGCTTTCTATTGGTGGTCGCCTCCAGAAATTCGCCCCAGCCTCTCCTGGGAAACGTAGTTCTAGGTGGGCCACTACGTCTTCCTGGCTACGCGCCTGCGTCTGAGTATGTCCTTGGGTCCTCTCCGCGTAACCATGGCTCCGGGGATTCCGTCCAATCAAATCTGCGCCACCCTGGCCCCGCCCTCATCAGCAGCATCTCTGGGGGCGGGAGGGGGCGAAAAGACGCCCCCTGGAAAGGGCGTGGCCGTGGAAATTAGACCCCAGCACTGCCCCATTGTGCGGGCCGAGCCTTGAATCTTCTGGCTTCCCACGCTGCTGTTATTTTACAGATGGGGAAACTGAGACCCAAGGCAGGGAAGAAAGTTCCTCAGTGTAGTAGACTTATGGATCATTGAATGCAACGGGATTATTTTACAGATGGGGAAACTGAGCTTTGAGACTAGGGCAAGAACCTCAACCTGTGGGTCCGGGCTCAGGGGCCACCCCCACCCCCTTCCTGAGTGCATTATCTGGGTGCGCCTTCAGGGAGCTTCTGTAATAGCTGAGAAGATTCTGAGTGGTTCCTAGGCATAGGAAGGTCCTTGCGGGTCAGCTCCTCCAGGGCCTTATTTTACATAGGGGGAAACTGAGGCCCGTGCCAGGATTAGAGCTCAAGGCTTTAAATACCGCCTGCCTGTGTAGGTAGGGAGACTATATGTTGTCATTTTGTTTACAAAAATATCTAGATCTGTATGTAGAGGGAGAGACATTTATCTGTGTCTAGAGATAGAAGTAGACAGCTGCAGCTGTAGATAGCGATTTCTATAGGCTAGAATACAGAATATCTTATTTTATTATAGATGTTATATAGTGATAGTATTTACTATTTTATAGTATATGTAACGTACAACGATATATAAAATGTATGTGTGTGTGTGTATGTATATCTCAGATAAGTTGAATTAGGAAGATGAACCAATCCCTGAGATGGAAAAAGGCCTAACCAGGTGGACTTGGAAGAACAAGACCCAGTTCAATTGAGGGGGTCCCCATGGAGGCATATTAAGCCCCTAAACCGGGACAGAAAGGAAGCTGGCCCTGCCCTCGGGGGACTTACATTCTTCTGAGCCCAAGAGCCTTAGAAGGCCCAGGAATCGGCCTCCTCCGATTCTCTAGCTTTAAGGTTTATAAATCCCTTTCCAGGGGGGAATGCAGAAATCATAGGAACCCCCCCCACACACAATTTACAGTACAAGAGGGGTTTGCGCATGCGTGTCACGTGCCCCAGAAGAATAAAAGCCCAACAAGCGCCAAAGGATGACTTTAGACAGGTCTGAG
Organism: Gracilinanus agilis; assembly: GCF_016433145.1. Taxonomy (NCBI): domain Eukaryota; kingdom Metazoa; phylum Chordata; class Mammalia; order Didelphimorphia; family Didelphidae; genus Gracilinanus; species Gracilinanus agilis. The sequence goes on along the minus strand of NW_025359508.1, from coordinate 2,867 downwards.
GAAACCATGGCATCCTGGAGAAACAAAAGGCCAAGAATCTCCGGTGATGCCATGACGGGAAATCCGAGGGGAGGGGGCCTCGTCCTCGTCCTCGTCCCAGTCTCAAACCGTACAGCAAAGCAATAACCACCCAAAGTATTTGGTCCCGTTGAAAAAACAGAAGCGTCAATCCTTGGAAGAAAGTAGGTGTACGACTGGCACAAGAGCCCAGAAAGACCCGCTTAGCTCACTGCTGGGAGCCTGGAAAGCGGTCGAGCAGAAATTGAGCCCAAATCATGCGCTCGTACCCTGGACCGAGAGAAGATCCTCAAAAGTGATGATATCTCAGATTCCACAAGCCAGGAAGAAATGACCTTCCAGATCCATGGATGGGAGGAGAGTTCCTGACCAGACAAGGGACCCAGAGAAGACAAGACGGGAGAGAGACGGTTGTGATAATTCTGGAAAACTGAGAGCCTGCACCCAAACAGAGCAAATACAGTTAAAATCAGAAGGGAAGCAGGCCGCTGGGGAAGGAAAGATCTTTTCAGCAAGCTCCTCTCCTCCACGTCTTCTAAGATATAGAAGAAACTAGATGGAAGAGCCTTTCTCCAGTTACGAAAGGGTCAAAGGCTATGAATTGAAGGAGAAATCCAAGCCATCCACGACCATCTAAAACGAATGCTCAAAATCACTTCTTCCCAGTTAGAAAACCGTGAGAAATGTCAATTAGACCAACTCCGAGGTTTCCCCTAAACTCACAAGGAGCCGCTGGGAGGAAAGCGGACCCATCCATCCATCGCCGTGCTTGTGGAAGGCAGTGTTTTGAGCCTGTGCCCTTTGGCTCGGCGCCGGCACTCCTGGGTCTCTGCCCCAAGATGGCCCAAGAAAGAGGGGATGGATGCCTTCGTGCCAGAAAGAGTGGCAGCAGTCCTTGTGGTGCCGACAAAAACAAGAAACCGAGGCGGGCTGAGGGGCGTCAGAGCCAGCAGTGGTGTGTCATCGAATGTTATTGGGCCCTTGCGAGATGATAAAAGGAATTGTTTTAGAGAAAACTGAGGATTCTGTGACCTGCTCTGGACTGAACCGAGTAGAACTGGAAGAACGATGTCTACGCTAACAACGCCAGCGTAGATAGAGGCGAGCAACATTGGGAAGGCCTCAGAACACGGATCAATTAAATGACCCCCCAAGATTCCAGAGCAGCGACAGACAGGAGTTGGGCTCAAGGGGCAGAATGAGACGGATTTTGTTTGGCTCCACTATTTCCATTTGCTAGAAAAGGAATGGAAGAGAATGGGGAACTGGGAATAGGATTCCTCCGCCAAAATTAGAAGGAAACAGAAGGAAAGGCAGAAGGAATCACAGGGGTAGCCTAGAGTCAGATGGGTTCAAATCTGACCTCAGACTCTTCCTAGCTATAGGACCCTGGGCAAGTCATTTCATCCCATTGCCCTCGTCCTTCTCCCTTGACATTGTTACTAGAATGGAAAGTATTTTAAAAAAAGAAGAGGAGGATGGAATCACAGACGAGAGCAGCTTTGAGACTTAGATGCCCAATTTCTACACCAGTTGCCTTATAAAGCTCGAGAAATCCTTATCTTACCTCTCACTCCCACCTTTGAATCAAATCCCCCAGCGCAAGGTTAATTATTGCTGGGGGGGGGGGGGTGTTGCTTCTAGCAATTTCCAGGAGGACTTGGGGCTGTCTTTTTTGGGTCATTTTTATTAATGTTATCTGTCTCTTATATTACTGTAGTATCCCATGTACATCTCTCCCTCCCTCTCCCCAAGAGCCATCCCATATGACAAAGAGTGACTTTTGCTTTTTAGGGAAGGGAAAAAATCAGCATAACTAATCAATACATGGGAAAGTCTGAAAATATGTGCAGTGTTAATAGCTGGGGACCTTCCATGAGGTAGGGATGTCTTCTCAGACCTCTTTCTTGGAGCCCAGCTTGATCTTTATCATTTTGTTCATTTACTTTTTTTTTTTTTTAACCCTTCCCTTCCATCTTGGAATCAGTACTAAGGACTGGGTCCAAGGCAGAAGAGGGGTAAAGGCAAGGGGTCAAGTGACTTGCCCAGGGTCCCACAGCTAGGAAGTTCCTGAAGCCAGATGTGAACCCAGAATCTCCCATCTCCAGGCTTGGCTCTCTATCCACTGAGCCACCCAGCTGCCCTTGTTCATTTAATTTTGATATTTTGCTTTTGTTTTTTGTTGTTACTTCCATTTACGTGGAAGAGTCACTGGATAAGGTTTTCTTGGCTCTGCTGACAGTGCATGTAGATCTTTCCAGGCTTCCCTGAATTCAACACATACATTACTTCGTATAGCATAGTTATCATCTGTTACATTCATGTACCACCATCTGTTTAGTCATTCCCCAATAAATGGGCACCTCCTTTGTTCCCAATTCTTAGCTATCCCAAAAAGAGTTGCTATAAATATTTTGGAGTATACGGGGACTTTTCCTTATGGTAGCTTCCTTGGAGTATTCGCCCAGTAACAGAGTCTCTGGATATTTTAGTCCATGGATGAGTACATAGATATTTTATATTAGTACATGGATATTTTAGTCACTTTATTCACTGATTTAGTTGAAATTTAGTAAATTTACTTATTTAGTCATTTTATTTCCAAATTGTTTTCCAAAATGGTCATGCCAGTTCACAGCTCCACCAATAATGTATTAGTGTGCCTATCTTCCCACAATCCCTCCAACATAGACTATTGACATTTTTTGTCATTTTGGCCAACTTGTAGAGTATGAGGTAATGCCGTAGGGTCACTTTGACTTGCATTTTTCTTATCATTAATGATTTGGAGCATTTTTTCATGTGGTTGTGAATATTTGGCTCTTCTTTTGAGAACTGTTTGTTAGTAT
>NW_025359507.1:0-9164 GCF_016433145.1 Gracilinanus agilis | reverse complement strand
AGATAGATAGATAGATAGATAGATAGATAGATAGATAGATAGATAGATAGATAGAATAAATTGGAAATAATCAACAGAGGTAAGGCATGAGAAGAGAGATCAGGAGAGCTTTTTCCCATAGAAGATGAGATTTTAGCTGGGATTCAAAAGAAGACAAGGGAGCCAGGAAGCAGAGATAAGAAGGAAGAGCAATCAGGAAAAATGCCCAGGGTCAGGAGATGGAGTGTTTTGCTCAAGGAACAAAAAGGAAGCTAGTGTCACTGGATTTTAGGGCATGTGATGTGCTAGTCTAAGAAGACTGGAAATGTGTTGGGAAAGGACAGATTATGAAGGGGTTTGAACATCAACAGAAGATTTAATATTTGATCATAGAAGCAAGGGGGACCCACCATGTTTATTGATTAGAGGAGCAATATGGTCAGACCTCTGTTTTAGGACCATCACATTAATAGCTGAATAGAGGATGAATTGAAGTGAGGAGAGACTTTGTGGTAGGCAGAATGCTACAGCAATAGTCCAAGGGTGAGGTGATAAGAGTCTGCACCAGAGTGGAGGCTGTGCATGAAGGCTGTGATGCTATGAAAATAGAAAAGGCAAGACTTAGGAAGATTGGGATATGTGGAATGAGTGTGAGTAAAGACTTGTGGAGGAGATCAAGGTTGGAGCCTGCATGACCAGGGAAGACGCTGGTGCCCTCTATAGTAACGGGAATTTTGAAGAGGGGAAGGTTGGGAGGAAAAGATAATGGATTCTGTTTTGGATAGGATGAGTTCAAGATGCCTATAGGACATCTCAGTAGAGATGTCCAAATGTCAGTGGTGATCTGAGACTGAAGCTTAGAAGAGAGAAAATGGCTAGATCTATCTATCTATCTATCTGTCTGTCTATCTATCTATCTATCTATCTATCTTCATGTGTGTGTGTGTGTGTGTAGCAGCCTGGGACCCTCAGGCAAAGCTCAGATCCAGAGACTTTCAAGCAAAGTTCAGAACTGAACAGGAAGGAAGGTTAGTTCTCTTCAGAGTAGAGAACTTGGTAGAGTGGACACTTAGAGACTAGACAGTTTGATTTATACTAGGGTAGAAGTTAAAGAATAGATATTTTCTTTGCAAACTTGTACAACAAAGATTTGTTTGGATTATGACAATTTTAAAAACAAAATTAGGTTATTAAAAGTAATTCTCTCTAAGCTGTAATAGGTGAGACTTGTCACGTAAGGCAAAAAGACTTTTCAAATCTCGACTGAGGCTACTGTAAGCCTCAAGTCCAACTATGGCTACAAGAGGTGTTCAGAGATAGCCCTTGAGGGCGGTCAGGAGAAGCGATCCCAGTCTAAAACTGAGATAGGACCCTCCTGATTTATGTAAGGCTAACAGTCCCTGAATAACAATTATGACACGAGCCAGTAACAATTTCAGCTTGTAAACAGAAGCCACACACAGAGACATGAAGATATCTTTTCTGCCTTTTCTCTTTGTGACAAATCCCTACAAACAGCAAACTCTAAAAGGATTTGAAAGTTCTAAGTTCCATTTCCCAAACAGAGTAGATTAGCACTTGAAGTTTAGAGTCTGACTTGCTAGTTTACCCATTTCCACAAGTCAAGTATCTATGCACCTTCTCTAAATTAAATTAAAAAGGAGGAAATGTAGCAGGCTGGGACCCTTGAGCAAAGCTCCGATCCAGAGACCCTCAAGCAAAGTTCAGACCTACAGAGCAGAAAGTCCCCAGCCACCCTTCCCCTCTCTTCTTTCCTTCTGCAGCTAGGTCATGTTTCTGTCCAAAATCCCTAGAAACCCCTGTATGTGTGTGTAACCCAGGTAAGCTCTCGTGTATGATCACATTACCCAGGCAAACCCTTGTGTTGTATCAAGTAACCTACGGCCTCTGGAAACTCCCCCCGTCTCTCGGACCCCTGCACAACATATACCTGATAAATCATTGGTGTGTGGCAGATTGTATTGTGATCCCTTAAGGTCTCCTTGTTAATCATTGCCTGTTTCTGTGTAAACATGGTCTGTTACCATGTGTATGAAAAGCTAGGGTAGAAACCCCAGCTTGTTTTTTCTCTCCCTATAAAAATCATGATTACTCTCAATAAAATTGCCCTTGCTCATCAGCAGCATGTCTGGCCCTCCTGATCCTACTTTTATTCTCTTTATCTTCCTTTCACAATCATTCTTTTTACCTGGCTTCGAGGACCTCTGAGGACAGGTCATCTGTATAGAATTGAAAAAATTGTATTTAAGCCATTACCTTTTTTTTTTATTAGTATTTGTTAGTATTTTGTTAGTATTGATTTTAGAATCAATACTAACAAGGCAGAAGAGTAAGGGCTAGGCAACCTTTGGAGTTAAGTGACTTGCCCAGGGTCACACAGCTAAAAAGTATCTGAGGCTTGATTCGAACCCAGGACCTCCCCATCTCCTAGCCTGGTAGGAGCTAGGAGTTTTTAAGAGTTGAAAATTTAATCCATCAACTAACACCAAGGCAGATAGTATGGAATCAGAAGAGAAGAGAGCCCAAGACAAGCCTTGGCGGAAACCCATGTTCTTAGAAGAATATGAGCAAAAGAAGAATATGAGAATCTAGCAGAGTGGCTGACACACAGTAGTCAGTTAATAAATGTTTGTTGGTACTCTGCAAAGGAGAGGAGGTACATTTCCTCATCTCTTCTCTGGACCCCAAATTGGTCATAATTAAAAGGGCCTACTGTCTTTCAGGTTACATATTCAGGATCCAAATCATGTAAGATTTGGTGATTACTGCTCAATTCCAATTATTCACCTGGCCACAAATGATGCCACCAGAAGGAATCTAGAATGTGTTGCTAATGATGACGTGCAGTCCTGGGCAAGAAACTGAGACTCACTTAGAGACTCTCTTGGAGTGATTTATTTGTTGGTTGACTGGTTTTAATGACTGCTATAGCCTGTAGATCAAAGTCAAGGGCTTCCAAAGAGAAAATCAGATTTGGAAGGGAACATCTGGTTAAGACGATAATATCTGAGAAGAGACTTTTGATTTATGGATTATGGTTTAAAATGTTCCGTCCAGGAATGGAGTATAAGTCCCTAACAAGGGCTGGACAAACAATGCCTTTTCCTGGAGACTCTTGGATTTAATCATCAAGGGTTTAAAACAAAAAAGGGAGAAGTATATTCACAAAGCTAGCTATCATAGATAGTAGTTACAATGTAGGGGGGCAAATAGGAGACATGCCCATAAATGACCAAGAGACAAAAGCCAAGAAAGGAGCCAGCAATAAAACCCATGACCTTAGATGTCTCTACACAAAGCGTGGGCCATGATGCAATGCAACAAGCATTTATTATTGAGTGCCTCCTATGCAAATGTCATGCCTAACCATTCTATGAGACTCTTGTCCATGCCTTCCCCCAAATTCACATTAGAAGTCTGCCTAACATGCAGGGGGCCTTCCTCTAATTCTCTTGGCATTACAAAGATCCTAATGAAACTCATGGGATCATCCTACATGTCATCCTTCCCTCCTATTACAAGATCACCTCTCTTTTTGAATCAAATATTTTTTTTATGGTATCCTTTATACCATTTCTCTTCCTAGATCCTAAAAGGGTAATGCCTTTATTCAATAGGAACAACATAGGTTAAAAGGGAGGAGGCCACAGAGGAGTAGGGGTGTGTGGGTAAATGTTGAAAGACCAGCTTGGAAAGGGGAGGAGGTATGCAAGATACACTCTTAAGTTTAATCTGCATTATTAACATCTTCTTCATTACTTAAGTTTAAACCAGAAGTGTCAAACTATAGCAGATGACCTACAGGGATGGCAAAACTCTTTAGTAGGTTGAACCAGATTAAAATTTAATTGGGGTGGGGGAGAGGAGCTAGGTGTCTCAGTAATTAGAGAGCCAGGTCTGGAAACAAGAGGTCCTGAGTTCAAATTTAGCCTCAGACATTTCCTAGCTGTATGACTCTAGACAAGTCACTCAACCCCAATTACTGCAAATCTGCCTTGGAAACTGATAATTAGTATCAGTCTAAGAAGGTAAATGTTTTTTAAAAAATGTAATTGAGAAATAAAAATGTATACTACACAGGCAATGTCCATTTGAAGTTTTTTAAGTCAACATGAGTTCTGCAGGAATTCATTTTTATTTGAGTTTGACCCCACTGATCTAGACAATCAAGAAAAGAATGAGTTACCTAGATTAAATGCTCACACAGAAAACTTAATCTCTTGAGGACAGCTTTGGGCTGACTCCAACATGCTCCTGAATTGTATTATAATAAAATATACTCTGGTCCAGTAGCCAGAGAGGGGGAAAGAATGGAGAATTAGTTGGATAAAAATCAATGGAAAGAGAAACAAGAGCAATATTATCCCTGAAGAACACCACAGACCACCTGAACAGAAAGAGGAAATAGATGAGTCTTAACAGATCATAGCTTGGCAAGAAGGTCTAATATAGTAAAGATGGGTGACAAACTTTCCAGATGTTCGCTAGAGCTGTCTTTACCAATCTGGTTATAGAGCAGCGAATCCTTTCTTGGCTTGACTTACTATAATATCAACTTTCTATAGGGAAATTGATCATTGACCACCCCATTCTCCAGTCCAGAAAGTTGTGTTGTTGTTCAGTCATTCACTTATGTCTGACTCTTCATGACCCCATGGAAAACCCAGAATATACAAAATAAACAAAATTCTAAGTAGGTGAAATAAGAAGTAAAATAGAATGTTATAAGTGAAACGAGAGCCAATTATAAAGAATTGGGCAGCAAATAAACAGCTTAGTATAGATTATGCAAAATTTTCCCCAAGTACTAGACTCCCTGAAAATTAGGTGCAGGATAAGACAAACATTTTCATACATGGCCGTTATTCAGATTTGGGTTTCTTCTTCTTCTTTTTTTTTTTTTTCATTTGGGAGGGTGAAAAGGGAGGAGAATAGGGCCAGCAATAGTATTGTTTTGAAAGAAAAAAAAAAAGGAAGAAAAGCAAGTAAAGTGGACAGCTGAAATATTTATAAATACATAAAAGTAAACAGAAAAAAGGTTAAAGTAATTGACTGATCAATTAAAAGGCATTCATTAAATGCTTACTATGTGCCAGGGACACAAGATTTCAGGATAGAGAAGCACCTAGGTGGCACAGTGGCTAGAGAGCCAGGCCTGGAATTAGGAGAGTCTGCGTTCAAATCTGACCTCAGACACTTCTTAACTGGTTGACCCTTGGCAAGTCATTTAACCCCATCTGCCTAGACCTTACTACTCTTCTGCCTTGGAGCCAATACTTCTAAAACAGAAGGTGAGGGTTAAAAAAAAAGATTTATGAATTGGCCTATTGCTAGGTTATACTTGACAGAAATAACTCCACATTTGACCACTGATTCACCATTCTATGACCCCAGTAACTGATTTAGTCAGCTTTCTTTAGGGAAGGAAGACTTAAGGCAAAGAGACCAATTAGAAGACTAGCATTATAGTCCAGGCAAGAGGTGATGAAAGCCTGGATCCTAGTAATGGTTCTGTGAATGGAAAAAAGACATACATGAGAGATGTTGAAGAGAAATAAATTACAAGATTTGGCAACTGATTGGCTATATGGGGTACTCTGCTAGGATCCATGAAGGGTTTCTTAAGAATAAGTGAGACTTGGGTAGCAACCAGGAAAGAGTCGATAGATATCAAATATATTAAATATAGGATAGATATTAAAGTTTAGCAGGAGAATAAGAATGATGTTAGGGCTAATCTACTGGAGAAGACCTGAGGAGAATGGGATCAAGGGTACATGTAGAAGAATTAGCAGCCTTGGCAAGCAGAAAGGAGGAAAGAGAGTAGAATACAACATCAGAGGGACATGAGATGAGGAGAAGGAAGGGAAAAGAGGGAAGACTTGATTAAAAGCCTCAATTTTTTCAGTGAAGTATGAAAAGAGTTCCTCAACAGAGAAGCCTGGGAAAGGAAGATTTGAGGAATAAATAAAAGGTTTGAAACATTTGCTGTGGTGAATAGGATAAGGAATCAATTAGACAAGAGGAAATGTATGTCTTGCAGTAGGGCCTAGTGGAGATTACCTAGAATAAAATTTTAGTGGATACAGTAATTGATTTCCTTTATTTTTATTCAGTAGCATCTGAATAGGAGCCAAGAGGAACATGGTGGGAGTAATCCAGAGCTGGATTTTTGCAAGGCATGATGGGTAACGAAACAAGGGAGTTAAAGATTATATTCAAAAGGAAACATAATGAGCAAGACAGCATTGAAAGGAAAATTAAAAATTTTATATCATTAAAAGGAAAAGTAAATTGTACATATTAGAGATTCATCGTTTTGTAGGCAACCTTCACAATCAGCTCTACTTTGTATATGGAAATGTTCATTTCATTTTGCATTTAAGTCCAGATTTTTAAAATTAAGCCTATAAAAGTGGGGCATATTGAAAAAAGAAAATACCACTGATGATGGTTTTCACTCCGAGAACTTTGAAATGTGATTTTGGCGCATGCTCTGGAGCTCCTCTCCCAACTTATACTTGGAACTGGCAGGCTGAGCTTCCAGAAGGCCACTTTTACATCTTTCCTCAGGGTTCCAGGGTGGCATCTCTCGTGTTCTATAGCTCATGGGGTGTATGAGGTGTTCAGGGAAGACCGACACCTCTGGTGTGAGGGCTTGCCAAGGCTTTTTCAGAGCTGCTCATCCATCCTTGGTGTCCGTCTCTCACCCAACTCTCACTTGTGGATCCAGGAAGCTGTAACATGCGCAGAGGCTACATCCCTGTGAAGTTATCTTGGCAGATGGGCTACATCATGTTGAGGGTAACCAAGAGGCCCCAAACCCTTCACTGAATAAGGGGAATGTCTGTCCCAAGCACGTGAAGACTTCCCCAGTTGGAACAGGTACATAAGAAAAATTTGTTCCAATGGTCATAAAGGCAGCTGAAGCAGGTGCTGTGGAACACTTAGAATTTGGTCAGACATTGAAGAAGCTAAGGTCTCTGCTGCATTCCAGACCGTCACCAGACATCCTGCCATTTGTCTTGCACCGGAATTTTTAAATTAATTTTTTAAAATTTTAGTTAATTAATTAATTCAGAATATTTTTCCATGGTTACAAGATTCATGTTCTTTCTCTCGCTTCCCCCCAATACCCCCTCCAGCAGATGCACAATTCCACTAGGTTTTACATGTGTCATTGATCAGGACCTATTTCCATATTATTGATATTTGCAGTAGGGGGATCATTTAGAGTCTACATCCCCGATCATATCTCCATTGAACCATGTGATCAAGCAGTTGTTTTTCTTCTGTGTTTCCACTCCCACAGTTCTTTCTCTGGATGCGGATAGCGTTCTTTCTCATAAGTCCCTCAGAATTGTCCTGCATTGCATTGTTGCTAGTAAAGAAGTCCATTACATTCGATTGTGCCACAGTGTATCCGTCTCTGTGTACAATATTCTCCTGGTTCTGCTCCTTTCACTCTGCATCAATTCCTGGAGGTCATTCCAGTTCACATGGAATTCCTCCAGTTCATTATTCCTTATAGCACAATAGTATTCCATCACCAACAGATACTACAATTTGTTCAGCCATTCCCCAATTGAAGGGCATCCCCTCATTTTCCAATTTTTTGCCACCTCAAAAAGCACGGCTATAAATATTTTTGTCTTGCACTGGAATTTAATGACACTGAAAGAGAGTGAGGTTGATGATTTTTGCAACTCTGCCTCACTTAAATTCAACTCACAGGCAAATTAAGACATTATATCATGTCACTGATCCTCTTTGAAAATGAAGAATAAACAATTATAGCTCACAAGCCCCCACTATTGTACTTCTCCCTATACTCAATCATCAGTTGACATCAGTTAGTCAATCAGACTTAATTGACTTTTAGAAAGAGACATTTACTTCTCAATAATAAATTGTCAAGGTATCCAAATTTTGTTGTTGTTCAGTTGTTTCAGTGGTGTCTAACTCTTTGTGTACCCATTTAGGATTTTCTTGGCATTTCCTTCTCTAGTTCATTTGACAGATGAGGTAACTGAGACCAAAAGGGCCCAGTGACTTGCCCAGGTCACACAGTTAGTGTCTAAAGCCAGATTTGAACTCAGGAAGATAAGTCTTCCTGATTTCAGGCCTGGTACTCTACCACTGCTCCACTTTTAGCTGTCCCAAAGAATACAAATAGGTAGTTCTTAAAGTAAAAAAAAAAAATTCCAAACTATCAATAACTATATGAAAAAATTATCCAAATCATTAATAACTAGAGAAATGCAAATGAAAGTACCCTGCAGCTCTACATCATGCCCAGCAGATTAGCAAAATGGACAAAAGGAAAATGACCAATGTTTGGGGGTAGGCAATAGAGACTGCAAAAGAAAAGGCATCGTGGATGGAGTGTGAATTGGTTCAAACACTCTGTAAGGCAATTTGGAAATGTTTTCAAAGTTACTAAGCTGTGCATACTCTTTGACCTAGCAATACCATTTTGGGCCTCTACCTGAAAGAAATCAATAAAAAAGGAAAAGCACTCATATGTACAAAAATATTAATAGCAGCTCTTTCTAAGTTAGCAAAGAACTCAAAAGTCATGGGGTGTCCATCAACTGATGAACAGTGAACAAATTATGATATATGATACGTCGTCGTATCATAAGAAAAAGTAAAAGAGATGGTTTCAGAAAAATAAGGGAAGACTTTTGTAAAGCGATGCAGAATGAGGGCCAACTAGGTGACACAATGGTTAGAGCACCAGGCTCATCTTCATGAATTCAAATCTATCCTCCGATGCTTCCTAGCTGTGTAACCTGGGCAAGTCACTTAACCCCATTGCCTAGCTCTTGCTCTTCTGTCTTAGAGTCGTTATTACGAAAAAAGGTAAGAGGTTTTGTTTTTTAATGATGCAGAGTGAAATAAATAGAAATAGGACAGTTTGTGCAATAACAATAGCTTTGTACAGAAAGAACAGTTTTGAAAGACTTAAGACCAATACAATGACTAACTAGGATTCCAGAGGACCAGTGATGAAGAACGTTACCCACCTCCTGACAGAGAGGTGAGGGACTCAATATGAAGAATGAGACACATTTTTGAAGTTTGTTTTGTTTAAGTTTTGTATATTTATTCTAGAGTTTTCCTTTCCTTTCCTTTCCTTTCCTTTCCTTTCCTTTCCTTTC
>NW_025359506.1:0-1219 GCF_016433145.1 Gracilinanus agilis | reverse complement strand
TCTTTCTCCTTCTTTTCCTTCCTCCCTTTCTTCCCTTTTCTCTTCTCTCTCCCTCCCTTCTCTGCTCCCATCCTCTTCTTTTCTCTTCTCCCTCTCTCTCCTTCTCTCTCTCCATTCTCTCTGGCTCTCCCTATCTCTCTCCCTTTCTCCTTTTCCCTCTCCTTCTCTCTCTCTATCTGTTTCTATTTCTCTCTCCCTCCCTCTCTTTCTGTATCTCTCTCTCCTCTCTGTCTCCATCTCTCTCTCCCACCCTTCTGCCTCCCTATCTCTATCTCTGTCTCTCCCTCCCTGTCCTCTGTGTCTCTGCCTCTGCCCTACTGCCTCTTTGTCCCACTGTCTCTCTCTCTGACTCTGTGTCTCTGTCTCTGTCTGTCTGTCTCTGTGTCTCTCTCTCAGACTCTTTCTCTTTCTTTCACTGCTGAGGGGTGTTCTGCCAGCAACCGAAGGCTGGCAGGTAACGACTGTAGATTAACAATGTCACTTTAAAATTCTGCTCCTTCAGGCGACAGTGTGAGAAGCCCCTGGCCCTTGGTTAATTGCTCTCCAGGGAAGAAGGGTCTCCCTTCTGTCTCCATCCCCCACCCTGCCCGCCCACACATTACTGGTGGGCTGCCTGCTGTGAATGTGTCCCCATGGAGATTAACAATCAGTGCTGGAGATGGTGGGGGGTGGGGGTGCTTTGAGGAAAAAATAGTTGGGGGCTACAGAAGAAAATGAGGACACTGGCAGGGGAGAAACCCTGCCTAGAGGAGAGGAGGCAGAGGGATGAAGGCTACCTTTTACAGGCAGTGTAGGCATTAGCCAATCGCTGCTTGCCAAAGCACCAGCCATCAGAGGGAAAGTCTTTTCAGCCACAGGAACTCATGAAGCTGTCACCTACAGAGCTTGAGGGAAGGGCGGCTCTGGGGGGCATGGAGAGAAATTGCTGAAGGATGGGTATCCACCGAGTGTAAATTCAGGCCCTCCTTCCTGGGCCTCCCCATGGCAGAGTAGGTCAGAGGCTGGGAAGCACTGGCGAGCATTCTGTGGCCTCCTGAGTCTCTCAGCATCAGATTCTAGATAAAGTGGGGGGAAATGAAAACTAGGGTCTGGATTCCCAACCTTTTTAGGTATTGTGTCACCCCAACATGGTCTGACTTCATGGTTAAAAAAAATTATCTTCTGAGAGAGAAAAAGAAAGAAAGAGAGAGAAAGAGAGAAAGAAAAAGAGAGAGAAAGG
>NW_025359505.1:0-4760 GCF_016433145.1 Gracilinanus agilis | reverse complement strand
GGGTCGGGGTGGACATGATTAAGGATGTGGACTTGAAACTACCACACCAATGCAACTACCAACAATTTGGAAATAGGTCTTGATCAAGGACACATGACAAAACCAGTGGAAATGTGGGTAGGCTATGGGTGGGGGAAGTGTGGGGAGTGAAGGGAAAGTAGGAGCATGAATCATGTAACTATGTCAAAAATGAATATTAATAAATGTTTAAATTTTAAAAAAATGAAGTTATTAAAGCCAATAACATCTAAAAAAAAAGAATCACCTACCCCAGTGATGGGCAAACTAATCTCTATGGTCCAGATCCAGGCCATAGTTTGCCCAGCACTGCCTCAAGCAAATTCCGTAGTGATGGGCAAACTACAGCATGGATCTGGTCTGTAGGGAATAGTTTACCTATCATTGACCTATCCAATGAAATTGAGCATGATCCTTCAGGGTAAAAAATGGATATTTAATGAAATGGATGACTTTCAAGTGTTCTTGACAAAAAGACCAGAGCAGAAAAAAAAATCTACAATCAAATTTGACACTCAAGGGAAGGGCAAAAGAGTAAACAGGTAAGGGACATCATAATTTGATAAGGTTAAATTGTTTATATTCCTACATGGGAAGGTTATACTTAGGATAACTGAGGCACCTAATATACTTAAGGTATTTAACTACCTAAAGTAATGGATGTAATTAAGAACTTTATCACTATTAGGGCACTGATGAGTATATATAGACAGAAGGCAGGGAGTTAAAGTCCCACTTTGTATGCTTCTGATGCATATGAACCTATTTGAGCCACTTGACTTTCCTGGGCTAAACTCTATTTCCCAATCTATAAAATGAGGAGTTTAAATTTTATATCTTCTGGTGTATTTTCCATTGTAAGTACTACAATCTTAGAGGGCTCTACTACAATTTCATCAGAGACCTCTTTTATCATCTCCCTGACATTTGACAAGTAGCTATCTATCCTCTGCTAGAAGACCTTCAGTAAGTCTGTATTTTGATCCAACCATACCACTGCTGGGTTTCTACCCCCAAAGAGATATAAGGGAAAAAGATTTGTACAAAAATATTTATAGCAGCTCTTTTTGTGATGGCAAAAAATGAGGAGATGTCCTTCAATTGGAGAATGACTGAACAAATTGTGGTATCTGTTGGTGATGCAGTACTATTGTGCTCAAAGAAATAATGAACTGGAGGAATTTCATGTGAACTGGAAAGACCTCCAGGAATTGATGCAGAATGAAAGGAGCAGATTCAGGAGAACATTATACATAGAGACTGATACACTGTGGTACAATCCAATGTAATGGACTTCTGTACTAGCAACAATGCAATGATCCAGGATGATTTGGAGAGACTTATGAGAAAGAACACTATCCATATTCAGAGGAAGAACTCTGGGAATGGAAACACAGAAGAAAAAAATTGCTTGATCACATGGGCGGATAGAGAAATGATTGGGGATATCGAGTCTAAATGATCACCCTATTGCAAATATCAATAATATGGAAATAGGTCTTGATCAATGATGCATGTAAAGCCCAGTGGAATTGTGCATCGACTATAGGAGGGGGGTGAGAGGAGGGGAAGGAAAGAACATGAATCTTGCAACCATGGGAAAATATTCTAAATTAATTAATTAAATAAAAATTTCAAAGATCAAAAAAATAAAATAAATAAAATAAAAAATAAAAGACCTTCAGTCACAGAGAGTTCACTATTTTATTAGACAATTCACTCTACTTTCATACAGCTTTAACAACTAGAAAGATATTCTTTATGTTGAATTGAAATACTCCTCCACAAGTTCTACCCATTGTTTGACAGATAAATATGCCTTTTAATTCTAGAAAGTCTGAAAGAATAGTATATTCCATTACTTTGGTCTATAGATTAAAATGACAATAACATTAATATTAGCAAGAGCAATGGAAATCATTCACATTTTTGCAATGCTTTAAATTTTACAAAATTCTTTGTCTATATTTTTTATGCTACAAGGTAAAATATGAAGGCATAATCTATGTCAGATTCCAAATATAAATATTGAGGCTTAGTGTGGTAAAATCATTTCCTTGAGGTCCTGTAGACAACAAGTTTGGGGACTGGTATAATCTTCTTTGGAGCAATAATAATTTATTCTACATGACACTCATTTTCTTCAGTGTTTTACCAATGAAATATATTCTAACAATATATTGCACATTCTAAACCTGTAGGTAGTTGTGACTGAATCAGAAAGTCCTAGCAATGAATAATCTCTTGAATCATAATGTACAATCTACCCACCCAGTGGGCACACCTCCTTACCAAAACTGCTTGCTGTGATTATGGAGGATTTTTGTTATTTTTCTTTAATTAATTTTACAAATCATACACATTGCCAGAGATATTATTTCCCCACTGCTTTATATATGTACTCCATTTCAAAGAAAAATGGACACAAGTAGTATCCAAAAGAGAAACAAAATTTTAATCTATTTTATCTATAATTTCGGAGAAACATGGAGACTTCTCTAGATGTCAAAAGAATGATTAATGGAATACTAAAAGTCCAAAACACAGCTGAGAGTTGAGCTTTTGGTTTTATTAGCTAAAATGATGCAGATGTGGGTCTAAGACAGATGTTCTACAATCAATAGAGGCTTATGAATTTATTAGAGTCACTACAACATAATACACTTTGGAAAGCACTTTGTTCAAGATAGGAAAGAGTTTCAAGTAAAGTATCCATGAGAGTGGGCTACATTTGGAGAATGTCCTTGAAACAGAATCTAGTGGCTAAAAATCTTCAGGAGTTCAAATTCAACTCAACAAAATCAATTTGTTTAGACCTACCCACTAGTAAAGTTAATTGGCAATTGTAATGCTGTTCATGCTCCTTTTATATTCACTAGTTATTTTACTGAAGAGGATAATTAGATGGTACACTGAGCTTGGAATCAGGAAGACTCATATTACTGAGGGAAAATCTGGTCTCAGATACCAACTAGCTGTGTGACCCTGAGCATGTCACTTAACACTGTTTGCCTTAGTCATCTGTAAAATCAGTTGGAGAAGGAAATGGCAAACTGTTCCATTATCTCTGCCAGGAAAATACCCAAATGGGGTCATGAAGACTTGAGAAAGACTGAACAACATCAAACAACAATTTCATTGAAATACTAGATGTTTTAGAAAAGAGAAAGACATGATACCTCTCCAAATAGCATGTATTCTGAGGATGAAAGAAACAAATGAAGGAAGCTAATTTAGGAGTTTCCAAAAGGTGGGAAGGAGGAAAGGGATATAAGGCAGTTTATATACTGGCTTTTAGGGGAATGGTTCCTTGTAATAGTCAAGGTCAATATTGAGGCATCAACTATTTCTTAAAGATATGGCTAAGAACTGGACCTATGATTTTATTTGTATAAGGAACTTGTTAGGTGAGGAAATTCCTTCTATCCATGAAGTTCAGCATTTTCCCTAGATCTTATATTCTTGGAGTGTTGCCAGATATCTTGAATCTATTTTCTTCTTCCCTCTAATTCATTCCGTATGCAGTTGCTGGATTTCTCTTGCTTTTTTCTATACTTAGTGATAGACACTACTCCTTTCCCCCAAAATCTTTAATAATTCCCTTTTGCCATAAAGTAGAAAACTGAGAAGCTAGACCTGAACTTAGGTCCTCCAAGTCCTGAAGTCAATGTTTTCTCTACCAGGAAACACTGCTCCTCAAATTATCACAAAGAATTCTTTGAATAAGTAATGTCTTTGGCTCTGCTCTTTCCAAGGTAAATCATGTGAACATCTGAAGGACTCCTTAGGGTCAATGTAATAAAAACAACAACAATAATAACTAATTTCTCTGGTGTTTTAAAGGTTACAAAGCCTTTTGCACATAATCATCTTATGTATGGTATGTAATGGCACCTTATAATAGCATTGACTAGTCTGATTGTCAAATTTTTAGTGTGAACCTTTACACCTTGAAAATCAGCCAACTGAAAAATCAAGCTTTAATTTGATTGTTTTGTCAATTTTTTAGACTTAAGAAAATGATGAGCAAAATATGAATAATGTAGATTAAACTTAAAAGTCTGTAATGTGTTTCGGTTGTTAAATATTTACCAGAAGTCACTGGCTGTGAATTAGTAACATAAACTTCATTATCACTCTTTTAAAAGAAATTGGCTTAGGCATCCAGGTTAAGATGGCGGCAGAGTAAGAAGCAGCTTTTAACCTCTCCTGACCAATACACACAAGGGGACATAAAAACAAGTCCAGACGAACAGAGGAACCCCACAACAGGGCACAGCGTGGAAGGTACGTGGAATCGAGGCATTTCAATGCTATAAAGGGGTGAAACAGCTCTCACTAAATCGTGGGCTGAGCAACCACCCCACCCCCACCCCCTCCACACACAACACCTATAGCACCAAAGCCAGCTAAAAAGAAATAGAGCAAGTTTGGGACATCCATCGAGTCATTGGCAGCTCTGGGGCCTGTTCCTGAGAGCAGCAAGATTTAGGACCCCAAAAAGCTAAAGAAAACACACAAACCTGAGTGCTCAGAGCGCAGGCGCGGGCGGAGGCGTGGGTGGAGGCAGACACAGCCACAAGCTAAAGCTCTGAAACCCTGAGTGGGGAACCAGTACAGACGGGTATAGGACTGTAGAAGCAGCGCCCTGAAACTTGTAAAGAAACCTCCGACAGAGGATCAAGCAGAGGGGTGCACCAGGAGGCTTGACCTTGGAAAAAACCAGAACTCAGACCTCAGGA
>NW_025359504.1:0-5545 GCF_016433145.1 Gracilinanus agilis | reverse complement strand
GTGTGTGTATACATACACACACATACTGAAACTGCTTTCATAACTTCCTGGGGGATCTTGCTACACTGAGGAATAGGATTCAGCTTTTTAGATATGGATGAAATTCATCCTAATGCCTCCCTCTCTTGAACAACCTAGTGGCCTCCTTGAGGGTTTTTAATCTCTCTGTATGTGTGATAGATCCCATTAGCAGTCACTGAAGGCTATGAATCCCCTTTTAGAATAATATTTTTTAATACAAATAAAATAAAAATTAACATTTTCCCCTATCCAAGTTCATAGAATTCTTTTCTCCCCCTCACCATATTCATCAGGGAATACTGTAACCTTCCTGGAGGAGAAGCAGGACCAGAAGCTTGGTCACTCTTACTCTCCTCAAATAGAGGATGTACATGGCTAGAATGGAACTACTTCCTTTTGAATTGTCTTAGGAATATTATCACGATTACTTGGCATGATAAGGTATGAACATTGATGTCCTCTCTAGGTGAACTGGCAAATACTCACACTCAACTACAGAAAGTGCAACTCTGATGTACAAAATGTACAAATGTACAATTACGTATGTTATTTTACAGAGAACTCAAACAAGGCAAGGTCACCCAGAAATCATAAGATGAGATTGAAGGACACTCTCAAAGTCTCTCTGAAGCATTTTAGTATTGATTGTGAGACATGGGAGACACTGGAACAGGACCACCCAGCTTTGTGTCCCTGTATCAAAGAGGTGCTGTTCTCCATGGGCAACATGGAATTGTAATAGCACAAAGAAAACATGAGATATGTAAATCTAGATACATAACCATCTGAAATGTTTTTATGGGCTATTTATGCCCTACCTGTTATAGAGCTTCCCAATCATTCTCAAATGAATCATTGATCAACTGCAGTCAGTCAAATATATTATACTCTGATATCAGTATCATGATGTCATTTTTCCTCTTCAAACATGAAGGATGAACAACAATAATCTGTCTGCTCCTTTTAGTATTATTGGTGTAGGGGATATAGTTTTCAGATTCAGTCTAAATTATTGATCACTATTCTGAAATGGGGAAAGGAAGAACTCAAACTCACCATGTAAAGCTTGACTTCCTTCCTACCAAGTACTAGTTCCACAATGAATATACACATAGCAAAACACTCATTTATCTAAATCAGTAGCAAAACACAAATTAGAAAGTTCATGTGGAGAGACACACACAGAGAGAGAAACATATATCAGACAATACAGAACAAATTATTTCTCTCAAAAAGAATGAGATAACTCAGTTCAAACAAAAGAATCTCAGATTTCATTGAAAAGGGAAATTATCCAAAGAATGTTTTAAACTGGGAATAGGGACATGTTGGAGCCTAGCACCTCTTATCATGTCATTTTCTACTCAGAGGCTTATTCTTCCATCAGCAACTCAAAGAAAGACTGATAACATCCATCTTCTCTCTTAAAGTCAGAAGTGACTAGAACCAATAATTCCAATAGACTCAAAAGTTAGCCCATAGAGAATATGCAGGTAAAAAAAGAGTGAAAAGTCTATATCTCTCCTCTCCAACTCTCAGCAATTCTTCCCCTGTCCCTCATGCAGCCATGGAACTTTGATCTCCACCAATGAAGAGAAAGTCCTATTATACCAATGGGCTTTGTGGTTTGGATTACATTTATATATTTTGTTTAGACTTTGTCATCACATTTTCTCCTTCATTAGCTTGTATGCTCCTCGAGAGCAGTTACTTTGTTGTGCTTTTTTGTTCATTTGTTTTTGCCTCCTGTTGTACTCAGGGGGCTTATAGTACAGTGATTGACACATAGTAGTTATTTAAGTCACTGTTATGTTGAGTTGTCCTTAATCTCTCAATACTCTAGGCTAACCTCTAAGATTATAAATTGCAGAGAATATGTCCACCTGTATTACTAGAGAAAATTTCCTCACCCGGATTCCCTGTACCAATGAAATCACAGATTGAGCACCTCTGACAAGAGGTAGGTTTAACTCGTATAAACAGAATCATGAATCTCAACAGACTTTTTAAAAAGTTTAAAATATAATTGAAATAAAATGAGCTAATATGACATAATTTAAATGAAGCATGTTGCCATTATTTCATATTTCTTCTTTTCTCCACAACTAGATTTATAGGATTTAAAACTGTGAGGGAATTTGGCAACCATTCATTGAAACTATTATAATAAAGATGAGGAAAATAAGAATTTAGAGATTACATGATCTGCTCAAAGTCCTCTGCCTGCAAATTAAATGATCTTTTGACTATAACATGTTGCTTCATTAATCATAAAACCCTTGATGGTTGGGGACTATGTTTACATGTTATATCTATATAATGAAGTGAATGTTTTTATGTGGTTTCAGAAGTTATTCCCATCATTTTGTAGTTATGTATACCTGTGTTCATCTTTCATTTCTGGTAAAGACCTGAATGCTTCGGAGATTTAATAAAATAATTATTAATTGCTTTTTTAACCAATTTTATATCCCTTTGCAACAATTTCAATTGACCTAGTTCTTTATGAAAAATGGAGGTTGGCATTTCAGCTGAGAATCATCCTATATATTAATTAGTTACTATTAAAAACAACTTTCTCAGGGAAAAGTTTTACTATAATATATGTTTTCCTGAGGACTGGTCTGTTGCTGGGCCCTAGAGGTCAAAAGTAACTCTACATTTGATTGCTGGTTTATCAGCCTTAATAATAAGAAATTGTTATGCATCCAGCAACAGATAGTCACCTTCATTTACATTCATAAATGGTGATCTTAGCAAACTTCATCTAATCTACATATTATTTTAGTGAATGCTATTATCCGCAATTTCTGTAGCTGAAAGGGTAAGGGAAGATACAAATTACAATTTAGACCCTCCATTTACTGAATCTGTATAGTGATAAGAATCAGATATATGAGTAGTGTTATGTATGCTTTCCATCTCTACATAACAGTAGGGATTTAGGAGATACAGGCTGTAGATAGAGGTACACAGTCCCCTGTCTATTTGATTGTTCTTGATGAATTCCCACCAGGTCTAAAAGGATAAGGGAACCACACAGGTATATTTGCATGCCTGTGAGTAATAGGCTGCTAGGCTCTCAGTACTTTGAATTCTTTTATTCCTTCTCAAATTTTCCTCACCTATAATTGTCTCCCAGTCTTGGACTACTTTCATTTAATAAATTTCAGTAAATTGATACTTACTTCTAAAGTGTTAAAGGTCATATCCACTATCATTCCCTATGAAAATCAATATTTACATTTTATTGATGGATATGACACACTCCTTTTTAAACTTCTTGAGGTCTTTTCAAACCTTGCTTTTATAATCAAGACTAGAATTGAAACACGAATATTGAGTTTGATAAAGACAGAGAAGCATGAAAAGATTTATGTGAACTGATGCATAGTGAAGAAAAATTAAATGAAGAGTATAATATACTATGACTAAAGCAATATATCAAAAAGAACTACAAAATTAATAAAGTAAATAAAGGTTGCAAAAATCCCAAAGAAGCATGGCTATAAAGAGGCAATATAGGTGGAAGTTACACTGGCATGGAACATTGTGCATATTTTGAATTTTTTCCAAGGTATTGAATGGTTTGCTAATTTTTTCTCTTTTTTTAATTTAAAATATTATTCAATAAAATGACTCCAGAGGAATAAGGAAAAAGGGAAGACACGAGTAAATTTAAACAATATCAAAACCAATGATATCAATTTTTAAAAGTACAATTATTATTAGCTTTTTTGCAAAAGTATAAATAAAAGCAATGTCATGACATATGGTTATTCTGAAACTCTTTTATGGAAATGTTACAAACTTAAATCATGATATCTCTATGGATTTTAACCCAGGAAACAGGCACTTGTTTAACAAGGAATAAAAACATAATGCAGAATGTACTGAAATATCTTTCTTAACATATATAATGTTCGAGGCATGAAATGGATTGTTGCAATGCTGATGAATACTCAAAAGAGTGTTAAAGGGCCTAAAGACAGCTTTCAAATCATTGTGTGGGTGGTTTGTGGTGATTTTGTAGAGTACATGGACAAAGTTTTCACAGAAGACCTCGAATGTATTGATAATTTTCATATTGTGGAAAATATTCATATCAATAAGATAATTGATCAACTGGTATGTTAATCATTTTTCAGCTCTTCACTGGAGACTGTTAAGATATCAGAAGAATTTTATTGATTTTAAGAAAATTTTACTCTGTTCTTCTATTTATCCTTCCCCCCCACCCCAAGGTTAGATACTGAATTTAAAACAAAAGCTTTCTGATGCACTAACTCACTCTAGTGAGGATCACTAAATTTAGAAATTCAGCATGCGTTAATGATGGCACAACCCTCTAGTTTGCTGAATAATTATACTTTGGGTAATGATGTAATTAAGTTATTATATTTCTTATGGAAAGAATATGGGTCTATGAAATAAGTAAACCTGCACTTTAAGCCTCTACCTTTCCATCTCTCTAGGTATATACATATATGTATTTATATCTATCTATTATCTATTTGTGTAGGTTTAGCTAGATCAATATACACACACATATAAGGGGGATATAGAGACAGAAGTAGACAGACACAGATACAGGCAAAAATATTTTTAAGAGGCAGTTTGGGAATTAGATAGAGGGTTGGCTTTGAAATCAAGAAGACTTTAGATCTTAATTTCAGCCTTGGCTTTGAACTGGCCTCGTAGCATTGTGAGATCTTTACATACATAGAATCATTTTTTCTGATTCTTAAGCTTTTGTCTTTACCAGTCTGTATGTAATTTCATACAAGTTAAGAGATAAATATTTAACATACATGGATAATATCAACATTTATTCCCAACTTCAATGATTTGGAAAAATTATAAATATAATGTTAAAAATTTTATAACAGATTAAATGACTTAAAGATACTAAAAATTCTGCCAGAAACAAAGTAATAAACTACTAAGCATTTAATTAAAGAGCTACAAGTTATTGGTCTTTTGAAAACTGGAGGCATTGATTCTATCAGTTAATTTGGATTGCTTTTGTTAAGTGCTTATCAAATGTTGAGAAATTAAAATGCAATGCTAGCACTTTAAATAGAAAATAATTTGCCTTTTTTGATTAAAGCTAATTTTTTATTCTGTCATACTGTAGACCCCATAATAAAATGGAGGAACAATGTAATTAGCTGAAATGGGTGAATTTAATTTACCTTTCATTAGGTATAATAGGAAAAAGAGATAGAAAGCATTAAGAATTTCTTAAAGAATTTAGAAAAGTGTAA
The DNA here is from genome assembly GCF_016433145.1 of Gracilinanus agilis. Taxonomy (NCBI): domain Eukaryota; kingdom Metazoa; phylum Chordata; class Mammalia; order Didelphimorphia; family Didelphidae; genus Gracilinanus; species Gracilinanus agilis. Next base: position 257 of record NW_025359504.1, on the reverse strand, counting down.
CATGGTTATAATATATTCTCCTTGTGTAATCAAAGCTCTGAATCTTGAACATTTGTCAGAGATATATGGATACTTTTCATTAAACTTTATCTATTGTATGAAGTACTTCTTGTTTTTGATATCCCATCCTGAATTTCAAAATCAGCTTTTGTTTGCATATAAGTTCCAAAGTATTAACCTTTAAGCATTTTGGAGACATTTTCTTTCTCAGTACATTTTGCCATTAGCTTAGGAGTACCTTAAAATATAAATTGGCA
>NW_025359503.1:0-6634 GCF_016433145.1 Gracilinanus agilis | reverse complement strand
AGGAAGGAAAGAAGGAAGGAAGGAAGGAAGGAAGGAAGGGAAGAGGAAGGAAGGGAGAAAGGGAGGGAGGAAGGAAAACCAGTTTGACTGAGGTTATTGATTACTTTGATTCTTTTTCCCTCTACTCTTTTCTCTGGGGGGTTCATCATATTGAACCCAAGTCTTCCTGTCTCCAGGACTAGCACTCTATCCACTGAACCACCTAGCTGCCCTAAACCATCATATTGGCAGCAGACAGTGATAGATACTACTCTTTCCTCTCCTCCTGCTTAATTGCTACAGCCTAGCTCACCTGGCCACTGCTGGAGCAGCAGACCACCCACAGAGTTATTGCTTGCTCATCATATAGGGCTTCTGGGAGAGCAACCCCCTGGCCCCAGCTTGTAAAGCTTAGTCCAGGACAAATGCTAGAAGAACCAGCTAGGTCCCACCCAGAGGTAGTTATTATCTATACATCTTTGATTGCTTCAGCTAGCTGAGCTTATCCAGTGAATGGATGACTCCTGAGTCTGGGATGTATGTCTGGAAGTACCAAGATTCTCTGGCAACTAGCACATGGTCTTGTGCATTGGAAACACATTGGTGACAGTCAATGAGATTTAGCATTAGAAACCTTATTGCAGCCTCTCAGAGGTTACCCCTAAAGGTGGTAATTATGCTATGGAGACCTGGCCTAGTAATACTGGTGGGGGAAAGAAGGAAGGAGGGAAGGAAGGAAGGAGGAGAGAAACAGAGAGACAAATACAAATTTATTAAACTTTCCTTTGGGTGCTAACTACTGACCAAATACAATCAGAAGAAAGTAGGACAGCAGGAGTCCTGAGAACATCCTACTCTAAATGAAGGAGCCAGATATAAAGAAAGGTCAGCTGCTGTCTGGCTGAAGGGAAGGCCTTTATTTTGGCCAGTTTTGTCTACTCCAACCTCAACCCCTCCTTGGATGCCTGGCGACCCAGAGGGTGGATATCCTTCCCCAAGAAATCCATCCTTGAGCAAGCATTTATTAAGCAACTACTAAGTGCCAGCCCAGTACATAGTGCTCAATGCCTGAGATACAAAGAAAGGCAAAAGCCAATCCATGCCCTTGGGGAGCTCCCAGGCTGTTGGAAGAGATCACAGGCTGTGTACAGGATAAATAGGAAGGGATCCACCAGCAGTGGGAAGGCACCAGAGTTAAGGAGGCCTGGAAAGACTTCCTGTACATAGATGGCAAAATTTCAGCTGGGACATGAAGGAAGCCAGGAAGAGGGAAGAGAGGAGGGAGCTTATTCCCATGCTCAGAGCTGAGACATGGAAGGTCTTATCTGTGGAGCAGCCAGGAGGGGCAGGGTGCTTACAGTGAAGAGAATGTGTTGGTATTCCTTGTTGAGTCTAAGGTATAAGACTGGAAAGAGAGGAGAGGGTGGGCCAGGGGCCTTGAACATGGAATGGAACATTTTGTATTTGATTCTGAAGGTGATAGGGAGCCATTGGACTTTATAGAGTGGAGCTGGGGTGCAGATATATATGGTTCCCCCTGTGCTTTAGAAAAAGCCCTTTGGTGGCTAAATGGAAGATGGACTGGAGTGCAGAGAGATTGGAGGCTGGCATCCCCCTTCCACCCCTGCCCCCACCCCAATATGTCCTTGCAATCATCCAGGCAGGAGGTGATGAGAGCCTACACCAGAGGCTAGCAGTGTCAGAGGAGTGCGGAGGCTTTTGGGTGTAATTCTGGGGCACCAAGAGCCTGGTTTGCCCTTTGTAGAAAGAGGGGAAGTTGGAGGAGTCGGGAGGGGAGGATTTGGGGAGACAGAGAAGGAATTATATTTGGGAAGTGTTGAGTTGAAGATGTCTCCTGGACATCTGGAATGTCTGAGATGTCTGAAGAGGGGCGAGACGGGAGCTCAGCAGACAGCTGGGGCCGGCTGGGTAGATTTTAGAATAGAGATCACAAGAGCTAATGAGATCCTCCAGAGAAGGAGTGTGGCGGGAGAAGAGAAGAGGGCCTAGGACAGAGCCCTGAGGGACCCCAATGGTTAGGGGCTATGACCTGAGGAGGTTCAGCAAAGGAGACAGAGAAGAAGGAAAACCAGGAGAGAGGGGAGTGCTGAAAACTTAGCATAGCCCTGGGTGTCAGGGAGGAGAGGTGATCAGCAGTGTTCAAGGCTGGGAGAGGGAAAGGAGTAGGAGGGTTGGGAAGAGGACACTGGACTTAGCAACTAAGAGACCATCCGTAACTGGGGAGAGCAGGCTTGTTGGAGGAGGAGGAGGCCAGGTTATTAGGAGTTAAGAATAAGAAGGGAAAGAGCCATGTTTCCCTCTTCGTAGATTGGGTTGTACTTCCAGGTGTTGAACTAGAGATGGTGGTTGTGGGAGGAGGGGATGGTGGGGGGAAGAGCTCGAAGGCAGAATCAGACAGTGGTTTCTTTGTGGTTTCCAGATGGCCCAAGTTTCCCCTGGAAGTGGTTAATGGTTCAGCTTTGCCCAGCCCTCTCTCCCCAGCATCCACAAAGCTTCCCACGGCCGGCTGCTGGCCAAGATGCTCTCAGGAAGAGCCCTGAATGTCCAGCATGTGCATACACGCAATGGCCTGGCCCCTCCAGCCCAAGAAAGAGAGAAGAGGTCCTTTGGGGGAAACTGAGACACTTGGAAACTAGAAGCCCGGTCTGTTGGAACCTGAATAGGAAATCTGCATGTAGCAGCTTGCCCCACATTGTGTGTAAAACCCCAGACTAACATCCCCAAACTTCTCTCCCAAGGTGAAAGAGCGGGCAGAACCAAGATGGCGACTTAGTAGTGGCAAAAGCTGGAACCACTCTGAGCATCCTCTCAAACCAAGGTGAATGAGCTACCCCAAGGGAGGGGAGGAGGGAAAGCCACAGGTGCCAAGCATTGAGCAAGGGGGGCCCCCAGAACTCTGGAATTGGAAGGGGCCTTAGAGGCCACTGAGTACAACTCCTCTCACTAGAGACCCTGAGATGCCCAAGATCAAACAGGAAGGTAGTAACAGAAGTGGGATTTGAACTTGGGTCCTTTGACTTGTCTAAGACTTATGTTTGAAGTCTGACAAGGGTTTGGAAAGACCCCTGCCACATTTTCCCTCTGGCCCTAGCCCTTCTCTTTTGCTAAGGGTAGGACCCTTCTACCTCACAGTGTTACCACCCACCTAGACTATTTCCAAGGAGACTCATAAAGCTTCCAGGATCATCTTGCTAACACATAGACTTAATGAAGACTCCCCTCTGCTCAAGAATCTTCAGTGGCTCCCAGCTGCCTACATTATAAGGTTCAAATTCATTATTCTGACATTCAGACCCTCCACAAACTGGCATCACTCTTTCCAGCCTGATCTCCCACTATTCCTTTCCATCCACTTGATATTCTGGCTAAAGTAGAGAGAACCACCCCAAACATACTCTGTTTTTTTACTCAGCTTACATGAGACCCAAAGCCTAGAATACCATCTTCTACTGAATTTTTCTACCTCAAATACCTTTTCCTCCAGGAAGCTGTCCTTGATTCCCCAGCAATCACAACTTCTCTTTCAGACTGGGTTTCAGTCCCACTTCACACATTTACTAGCTGTTATGGCCCTAGGCAAGTCAATTCATCTCTCTGGGCCTCAGTTTCCTCATCTGTAAAATTGGCTTGATGATGCCTAGCATCCCTTGTAGCCCTTGATCTGGGACCCCATGTCCCATGACCCTCTCATAGCCCATCATTTGGCCCCTCTCTGATGTATTTTTATGCATTCCCCCATTATCTCTCTGGAGCCCTCCAGCCAGTTCAGAGCTCACTGTGCACACAGCAGGTGCCTCATGAGTGCATGGAAAACACCACACCCGTGGCTAAGGCCATGCCTGCCCTCTGTCCTCCCCAGTGTTTCCCACCTGCTCATCCATCAGAGCCTTCACACCTCAGCTTCTGGGGACATTCTGGGTCCAGATGGCCCCCTGCGTATGCCTAGGAGGGACAAGAGGAGGAGGGCTAGAGGGGCTCCTTGTACTTGGGAGGGAGGGAGGGAGGAGACAGCTCATCTGGAGAGATGGAAGTGGGGCATGGTGTAAGGTGAGGGTGTTCCTAGATCTGCCCTTGTCCTTCCTGTGTCTATACCATGGGCCGGGTCTCAGAGAGGGAAGGGAGCTCAGAAGCCTGCCCAGAAGTTCCCAGAGCATCATCTCCCACCAAGAGGCCATCCAGTCTCCAACAAGGCCACCTGCCACAGCTCATCCCACCTAGGCACAGTTCCAATGGTTAAGGAGGCTTTCCTGCCCCAAGCTTGAGGGTTTCTCTCTCCTTTGTGCACTCATCCATCATGGTCCAGTCCAACTGGCCTTTTGGTTGTTTCTTACACCCAGCATCCATGGTGTGCTCCATGCCTTTGCCATGGATTTTGCCCATGCTCAGCGTGCCCTCCTTTCTCACTTCTGCCCCTTCAAGTCTCTGGTTTCCTTCCATGCTCAGTTAAAGTACTCCCTCCTTCAAGAAGCCTCTCCAGAGGCTGCTGCTTCCCCCCAAAGAGTATTTACTTTATACATCCAGAATCCCATATAATCTCATAAAGGTTTAACTACCAAATCTCTGCCAAGACCAAAATGCACACTTCTAGGCTTAATTTGCATTATTAATATTTTCTATTACTTTCTCAAGTCGAGGCAATCAAGAAAACAATGAAGTTGAGCCCTGAGATGTAGATGTTCTCACTGAACACTTAGCTCTCATGAGCCGGTTGAAGCTATCTCCAGTGAACCCCTGCTTACATGTAGTGTGTTGCTTCCTCAGTAGAATGCAGGCTTCCTGAGGGAAGACTCTGCCACTTTTATTCTCTTATCCTCACTACCTAGTAGGAGAAATGTTTGATGATCGAGTCATTGGCAGCTTCCTCCCATTGCTCCCAGTTCTGAGACCAAGAACAAGACTAACCCTTTTTTTTTAAACCCTTATGTATTGGTTCCAGGGCAAAGCAATGGGGATTAAATGACTTGTCCAGGGTCACACAGCTAGGAAGTGTCTGAGGCCACATTTGAACCCAGGACCTCTCATCTCTAGGCCTGGCTCTCAATCCACTGAGACACCTAGCTGGCCCCTAACCTTTTTTTTTTTTTTTAACATAATAACCCTTCAAAGACTTCGATAGATCCATCAGGTTTCCCATAAGTCTTGTCTTCTCTAGGCTAAACATTTCTTCCACTGAAGCCCCTGGCCTCAAAGTCTGTCATCATCCTGGTTTCTCTTCTGGATCTCATTGATGTCCTTCTGAATTTTGTAGCATTTAGAGCTAAATGCAGTGCTCCAAGTGGGATCTCATCAGAACCAGGTTCAGATGAAATAGGTAAATTAAATCAAACAGGTAACTAGCTAATAGTGGGGTAACAGATGTAACTGACTCGTCTCCCTGGGGACTGAATCAATAAATAAAAAGGGGGGTAGATTGAATGGGTAAGGATGACAGTTAAGATGGCTAACACCAGGGAGTCAGTTGGTTTACACAGTGGGTTCTTCTATTGTTAACTAGGGTATCTGAGTAAGGAATTAACAAGGAGAGAATATCATAACGAAAATATTTAATAAATATTGGGATAAGGGGGCAGCTGGGTAGCTCAGTGGATTGAGAGGCCTAGAGACGGGAGGTCCTAGGTTCAAATCTGGCCTCAGATACTTCCCAGCTGTGTGACCTTGGGCAAGTCACTTGACCCCCATTGCCCACCCTTACACCTCTTCTACCTATGAGCCAATACACAGAAGTTAAGAGTTTTAAAAAAAATAAATATTGGGATAGGAATAGAAGGGGAATGGGTAAACTGAATCTAAAGATCTTGAGGTCTCCACCCAAAAGTACAAGAATAGAGAAACCTATACTAGCAGCTAAACTAACAGCTGACTGCTGGTTAGCAGGTGTAGCTATGTGGATGGGGATCTCACATATAGGTCCAATAGAGATGGCCTTCCAAGATGTTCTCAGCAGTCTTGATGTACAGCCAATAATCCAAAATCAGGAGAGGGAGAAAGGATGGTCTCTGTGTCCACCACTGAGCCAAAAAACCTCTTCTCAACCTTACTTCTTTACCGAGATACTTGATTGGAGATGGTAATGCAATCCACACCAAGGGAACACAGCTTCAAGGATTTTCAGTGAGTCTCCAACTCCCGCCATCAGACATCAGTGAAAGTCCAAACTGACAGTCTACTCAAAGTTCTAGAATCTGCCTGCCAATCAGTCAGCTCTCTGCTAAGCTAAAATCCTATATTCCTATAACACAGAAGAATGATCTTAGTTCAGCCCAAGACTGCATTAGCTTTCTGGGCTGCTATGTCCTACTGCTGTTTTGCATTAAGCTTGAAGTCACTAAGACCTCTAGATACCTTCTCAAACATTACCTGTGGCTCAGATCCATCTGTATAAGGTTCTCCTCATCGATGGAAGTGGCTGACTATCAATGCTCCGTGTCTGTTGGCAAAAGCTTGGAAGAGGAGAGATCTTGAATCGTCCGATTTCTAGCTTCAACAAATAAGACTCAGGTTTCAAGATTCTCTGTAGGGAGAGGAGCTCTTGAAGAGAACAAGTCTCTAGAGAAGATGGCAACCTCAGTCACACATTTCTGTCTGAGCTTACTTCTCACCCTGGACTTCAGGAAATTCCCCCTTGGACAAGATC
>NW_025359502.1:0-1039 GCF_016433145.1 Gracilinanus agilis | reverse complement strand
ACACTATCTCTTCAAGTGTGTTGGTTACTTCCTCTTGGAGCAGTTCCGGCTTTCAACTTGGTGCTGAAGGATCTCAGCCTGAGTCCTCGGGCTGCTTCTACTCTGAACTGTCACGTGGGTAAGTTAGGCTGACTTCCTTGGCCTACCTTGGCGTTTTCCAGACTCTACCTTAAGTAGGCTCTTGTCTCTCTCATTGCTAAGGCCTTGTGGCGTGTAATTTAGTTTAATTAGCCTTTTAACCCTCTCTCTCTCTGTCCAGGCCTCTGAAGGTCTGGACTAGCCTCTCCCTCTCTCTATTTCCCTACCTTCTACCCTTCCTAATTATAAATAACCCACCTTAAAACCGATCCTGACTTGGGTCTATTTTAATTATGGAATCAATCTGAATTATTGATTCCTGGCGGCCACACCTTAAATATATATCCATAATACCTAAAATCTCCCTCTTACACCAGGGTCACACAGCTAGGAAGTGTCTAAGACATTTGAACTCAAGGCTTCCCCTCTCCATGCCTGGCTCTCTATCCACTGAGCCACCTAGTTGCCCTCCTTAGCAGTGATTCTAAGATGGAAGGCAAATGTTCTTTTTCAAAAAGACATAGGAAGGGGGGCAGCTGGGTAGCTCAGTGGAGTGAGAGTCAGGCCTAGAGACAGGAGGTCCTAGGTTCAAGCCTGGCCTCATCCACTTCCCAGCTGTGTGACCCTGGGCAAGTCACTTGACCCCCACTGCCCACCCTTACCAATCTTCCACCTATGAGACAATACACCGAAGTACAAGGGTTAAAAAAAAAAAAAGACATAGGAAGTTATGTGCCCTGATTAGTGATTGTAACCCTCCATCCCAGCATTTTACATGGAGTTATCTCAAAGTAGGTCAGTCAGTCCAATTCAACAAATAGTTACTGGCTATCTCCTGTGTACAAGCCATGTTGCGGCTGTAAATAAATAGCTTTTTCCCTCAAGGAGTCTACCATCTAGTCAGGGAAAATAAGACACAAGGCTATAACTAAGGGAGGGGGATAGAGCTTGGCCCTAGTGA
>NW_025359501.1:0-8135 GCF_016433145.1 Gracilinanus agilis | reverse complement strand
AGGGAGGGAAGGAAGGAGAAAAGAGAATGAGGGAGAGAGATTGCAAAGAAAGAGAAATAGATAGTAGGTAGAGAGATACACAAACACTTATAAATGATAAATCCATTTTGCAATAAGTACTCTTGGATCAAGAAGGTGATGTATCTGTCACAAAATATCAAGTTGAATTTTGGTTACTACAATCTAAAGACATTTATAATTTGGAGAGTATTCAGAGGAAAATAACCAAGATGATGAAGGTACTTTAGTCTAAATCAGTGATTCCCAAAGTGGGCGCTACTGTCCCCTGGTGGGTGCTGCAGCAAAACAGTGGGGCGGTGATGGCCACAGGTGCATTTATCTTTCCTATTAATTGCTATTAAAAATTTTTTTTAAAATTAATTTCCAGGGGGCTAAGTAATATTTTTTCTGGAAAGGGGGTGGTAGACCAAAAAAGTTTGGGAACCACTGATCTAAATCATGATAATCAGTTTAAGCTGAGGCTGTTAAATTCTTTTCTATCCAATAATTTTAATGGATATTTTATAGCACTCAAAGATTTGCAAAATTCTCCTTTTATGTTATGTTTTTTGGGTCCTATAATTACTCCATACAATATCATTATTTATGTTTTATAGAAGAGAAAACTGAGGCTTAGGGAGATTAAGTGATTCTTCCATGGTTGCCCAAAGAAGAAGTTTAAACTCAGTTTTCACAATTCTAATCCTGAACTTTGCCTTAGATACTGCATCTATGGAATAAAAATATTAAGAACATTGAACTGGAAGTCAAAAAGTCTCAGTTTTGACTCCAACACTAAATACTTCTGTGACTGGGCCTAATTTATCTATCAGCGACAATTTCTTTCTTGATAAAATGAGGAGAGTCAAGCTAAATAATGCCTAGCATTTAAATAATAGTTTATTATTCGTTAAGTACTTAACATATATTATTTCACTTGAGCCTCACATCAAGCAGATGAGATAGGTATTATTATTATTTGCATTTAATAGATAAGGAAACTAAGTCTTAGAAAGGCTAAATGACTTCCTGAGAAATGCCCAACTTGTTAGTGCATGAGGCAGGATTCAAATTACTCTTTTTGACTCAACAGTCTCAATGATAATATCCTTCGATTTAATATATATTTTAAAATATTTCTCCTAGAAGAAATAGAATGATCATTGAATTTCAAATTCAGACATCTGATCCCTCGTTACTAGGTTCCTGAAATATAAAATATCTTCAAATTTTACACAATTCTTTTTTTAAACAAGATGTTGCCCTATTTTGACAATAAGATTCCATCCTTCTTTCCTATAACTATTTCCTCTAGTGAGACAAACTTCTGCTTCTTAGATTTAAGGAGATCTTTATGTCTACATTTAGACAAATAACAACAATATTGTCTAGATAGTATTAGATAGTATGGGATAGAGTTATGAAGAACTAGATATAAGTCCTGCCTTTAACACACACTGCCTGTGTGACTGGACAAGTCACTCAACATCTCCTTATTCAAGAAAACTCTAGACTTCTACAGATAAGTTGCCTTCTACATAGGCAGAAAGTGTTTCTCTACCAAAGAACTTCTCCCACTGATGGAAATCATGGGTCTGAGTAGAAACATAAAAATTACATTTAAAAGCTTTTATTTTCAGTTTTCCTTGCTTTTTCTCCCTTGGTGATTTGCCTGCTATAACATATGGTAAGGGCAACTCTTCCATCTTGAGAGAAATAAGTTTCCCCAAACAATCATCAACCCTAATAGTTATTATGGGCTTATCTTTCTTTACTCCTAGCAAGACCAACCCAGATTAACAGTGTTTCTTTGTCTGATTATCACAGACTTGGAAAAAGAAATCAGAATGAAATTGTGAAGCCCTGTGCAAGGAGTCCCCAGTGTTGTGTATGTGTGGGTGGGATAGGACACCAATGTTCCATATTATAGGAATAACTAGGCTGGAACTAAAAGACTCCAATTAGTGTGGGAGAAAATAATTGCCTTTAGGGGGATTTTGGTTGCAAGGAAATACCATTTATGGTACATAATCTGAGTTTCTAAAATGCTTGTGATGACTTCTGCTATCAAACCTACAGGCCTTCCCAAGTCTACATCCTCATCTTATATCCTAGTAGAAACCCCAGAATTGAAGTTGAATTTGAAATCCTATAATTTTCTAGTATATTAGAGTCTTTTCTTATGGCAAGATGGCAAGAGAATGGGCTCAAAGTTTTCCTGTTTATGTGCCCACTCTTTGGTTCCAGGTAAACGATTTGTAATTAATCACTTTTTTTGAGAAAATGAGGGTGAAGAATTTTTTTTAAAGTCTAGAATCATTGAACTTACTTCGAATAAAAAAGTTTAAAAATTATGTATCAGCAATGTGAGAGAATTGTTAAAATGTAATATAAAATACTCAGAAAAGTTTTCCTTCTCATCTTACTTTCATAGGGATAGAAACTGAAAAAAAGAATATATATATGTATATAAAAATACATACACACACACACACACACATACACACACACATACTCCCATCCTTTCCCTTTAGGCAAATCCATGAACTGTACCACTTTAGATAAATAACTTGATCTTGTGTGCTTCTTTGTGTGATATATAGCTAACTATAACAAGCTTTCTACACTTTTAGGGATGTTTTGTGAATGAAATTAGGCCAGAAATGTTCAAGTCCATTGAGAGGATTTTCCCTAATTGGAGATAATTTAGGAAAAGAAAATAAACATCGGGTAGGAAATTAAGATGGCTTTCTTTAGCTATGTATTTACCTCACAAAGTTGTTTTAAGAAGAAGAATTTCTTTTAAAAAGAAAATCAGAATGGAACTCAATCACTTTGTTTAATAAACTTGAATACATATATAATAAGTAGAAGGTTTCCCTATTTGGAAAGGGCAGCCAGGAAAACTTCTTTCCACTATTCTTGCCTTCCAGAAGGCAAAGCTTTAAGAAGTGCCTTTAAAGGGAAAATGTCCCTGTTCCTACCTCCCCTGAGGTCTGGATTCTGCATATACTTCTACCATATATTAAGAATCTTTTTTACCTGGCTGATGACAGGAGTTCCTGTTACTCTGAGACATACCAACACCACCTCCTCTCTCCTCTTCCTATCCAGTCTTCCTTTCCATGGAATTGAGCATCAATAGGTGATCTCAAGAGACTTAGAGTGATCTTGAGTAATAGAATCATTTAACTTTATCAGCAGAGCTCCTCTCTTCCAATGACATGAGAATGACAGAGATCTTTTTGCAATGAATAAAATAGTTCCACTCCCTTTGATACCCAGCATCACAATAACAACACAAGTAGTTGTAGAACCCTCAACTCCTGAAAAACAGCCCCTGCAACACTAACATACACTAACATAACTGATATTTCCTTCTATTATTCCCATACATCTTCCCAATCCCATTGTCCATAATCTTATTCTAGATTTGCTTGATTTTTTCATTGTGATCTCTGAAATTCCAATCATAACTAACAAAATTCCTTTCATTACAGATCTCTTCATCTTTGCATCTTCTAATATTCACAGAGAATTTACTCTTGCTGAGAAAGCCTTAACCTTAACCTTCCCCCCCCCCCCAAGACTGGTTGTACCTTATTTGATCTAACTATTGTAGTGAAACTGTAATAATCCTTGCATCTACTTCTAGACTCTTTACTGCTATCACTCAGAAACCTCTTTTCCTTTGAGTTTATTTCCAGCCAAATTTTATCATCCTTTCCAGATCTAGATGGCTATTACCTACCATCCTTTTCCTTATTCAATAAGTAAAATGTTTAGTTCGTATTGTCTTTCTGAACCCCAATTTTTATCTTCATACTAGGGAACCCAAACATATTTCTTGCCATGCTCTCAATTGCCTTAACTTCCCAGTTCTTCAGTTTACTTAACTTCCATGACCTCTCGCTCTACTCCACCTTTGCTACCCAGAAGGCTGGTTCAATATATCTTTAATGAAGTGTTCTTTTATCATGTTAGAAAACTCTGACATTCCTTTAGTCATACTTTTCTAGCATTCCATTTCCAACTATGATTACCCCTCTTAAATTTTATTCTTCATCTTCTCCTTGATATCTACCTGCTTTATAAGTAGGATGATTCCCAAGCCATTACCCTTGTTCTGATTATACTCACATCCTACTCTTCTTAACTTAAATGTCATAGTAAAAGTCTAAGACTCCACTATCCCCCTACTCTACGTTATCTAACTGGAAGCACAGATATCACTCATTGGCTATAGCATTAGAACCTTGTGTAGACAAAGAAGACCTTATTAGCAATGTGACTGCAGACAATCACTAAATCTCCTTCAGCCTCAATTTCCTCATCTGTAATGCATATAATAATAGTTGCCACCTTTCAGGGTTGCTGTGAGGCTACGAGATCATATTTGTGGAATGTTTTACAAAGCTCAAAGTACTATATAAATGCTAGCTATTATATTACTTTTTAATTTCTTGCCTTCTTGCACTAATGCTTGGCAGACACAAACCCTAGATTGTTCTATCTGCCTCTGTCATTCTTATTTATATGCTACTGAAGATAGAAGAATCCAGAGAATCCTGCTACTTGTGTCCATTGTAAACTTATGCTTTTTAATTTCAACTCAGTCTTCACAGCAAGATAAGCTTTTTACTCCTTCTTAATGATTTTCATTTTCACTCACAATGGCAGATTCCAAACTCTCTCATCTCTCTTCAATTGTACCACAGCAAACCTCTTCAACTCTGCACAGCTGAGAACCTCACTTGAAATTTTACAAGGGTAATTGAATCTCTTTACCCTTCATCTTCTCATCTCCCTCTGACTACATCTATTATTTCACCCCTCAACCTAGCCCCCCAGGTGAAGTCAACTCTTCCTAAAAAGACCCCAAACTCTATGTGTACCCTTGTTCTTGTCCCCTTCCAACTTCTTCAATATTTTCTCGTCAATATCATTCCTATTTTCTTTATCTTGAATATCTCTCTACTCCTTTTAAGCACACCCATGTCTTCCCAATGCTGAAAACACTCACTTGATTCCATCTCTCTAGATATTATTCCATATCTCTTCTCCTCTTCACAATGGCATTCCTTGAGAAATCTGCAGATGGTTAGGGTTTAAAAGAGAGTGAGAGAAGAGAAAGTGGAGACATCTGGCTTCTGACTTCATCATTCAACTGAAATTCCTCTTTCCAAAGGTACTGATGGTCTCCTAATTGGCAAATTTCATGATTTCTCTTAATCTCTGTGAAGCATTTTATGCAATTGGCAACTGACTCTTTGATACTCTTTTCCTTTTTGTTAATGTTACTTTTTTTCCCTTTCCAGTTCCCACATGCCTACCTACTTCTTTTCAGTAACTGTTGTTTGCTAATTATTTCAATCATTCCAACTTGTGTGTATATCCCAGGATTACATCTTTGACCTTCTTCAGTTTTCTTTCTCTCTTCTCTCGCTTGTTGATATCATCATCTCTTTTGGATCCAATAATCAACTCTAAGCAGAAGAATATTGACAAATGCTTAACAATGACCTCTCTGAAAAAAAAAAAGTACACAGGGCACATTAAGGTTAATCTATATTATTACCATTTCTACCATCACTTTCTTAAGTATTTTTTAAAAAATCATGCCCTGATTTATGGTTTCGCCAAATTCTGAGGTGTAAATGTTCACTTTCAAAATTTAACATTCCCAATATAATCAAATGTTCAAGATCCTTCCAGGACAACACTATCTTTATGCAGATGAATCTCTGACTTATGTATTCAGACTTATTTTTTCTCTTGAGCTCTAGTCTCATCAACCACCTATGAGACACTTGAAATTAGATGTCCAAAAGGCATTTCAAGCCCTACATGCTAATAAGATAACTCATTATCTTTTATTCTCACAGACTCCTCTTTGGAATAGCCTTATTTCTGTTTAAAGGTATCATCATCTTTCCTTTGCCCAGTGTAATTTTTTGTCAACCCTAACTCCTTACTCTTCTGAAATAATCAAACAATGGCCAAAATGGTTATTTCAATTTCTACTTGTCTTTTGAATATTTTTCCTTCTTGCTACTTATATTGCCATATCCCCAGTTCAAGATCTTATCACTTCTTATCTGAATTATTTTAAAAGTTTCCTATTTGATGTTCCTACTTGAGATTTCTAACTTCCAATGCAGACTTCACAAAACAGCCAAAGTGATTTTGCTAAAGTGTAAATCTGATCGGGTCATCCCACTACTCAAAAACTCCAATGACCCTGTACTACTTTTTGATTAGATATTTCCTTTTTGGTATTTAAAACTTTTTTTTTTTTTATCAACTTGGCCTCTTCATATCTTACCACTATTCTAATTTATTACTCCTCTCTACATTTTCTTTCAGCCCCACCTTTTTTTTTTTTTTTTTTTTTTTTTTTTTTTTTTTTTTTGCTGCTCTTCACATATAATATGATGTTTCAACTATCTTTATAACATTAAACTGTCTTGTATCCATGACTGGACACTCTCCTTCCTCACTTCTGCTCATTATAGTATCTGATTTTCTCAAGACTCAGTGCAGCTCCTTCTTTAGGAGGCCTTTCTAGTGTATCCCAAGCTTTTTAATGGCCATATACATTAATATTGTTTCCCTCATTAGGATGTAAACGCAATGATAGCAAAGACTATCTTCACTTTGTCTTAGTGCTTGTAAGCAGATAAGCAATTATTCAGTAATTCTTGATTGATTAAAAACATTAGAAAGAAATTTTGTAGAAATTAAGATTAAAAATATCTTATATAATGAGCAGAAATTAATTCAGAATGAATTAGTGTCCTGAGCATTAAGGCTAGACTGTTAAAAAGAAAATAGAAGAGTCTCAGATAGAATTCCTTTCACAGTAATCCCGGGGGGTGGTGAGGAGATTTTTATCTAATTTAACTTTAGTATAGATCGCAAAAGGTACAATTGATTGTTATATGAAATTTAAATAAATCTTTTACATTAATAGATTAATGATAAAAAAGAAAAATGTTGATTTGAAAAAAAATCTTAGTATTGAATATCCTGGCTAAAGGTCTGATATACATGATATAAACACAACTATATAAAATGAAGAATCATTTCTCAATGATCAAGGATATGAAGAATTCTCACAAGTATTATAAACTATTAATAACCACATGTGAGATTGATCCAAATCACTGAGAGGTGGTTCTAAATGAGACTATTCTGAGTTTTAACCTCTTACCTCAAAATGGCAAAGGGTGAGAAAAGCTGGGAATCATTGATATTACAGGGGTTGTGAAAAGATAGGTATACTGAAGAGAGATAGACTAAAAAAAGATTGACATATTAAAACAATACTGACATACCAATATGAATTGGTATAGCTGCTCTGAAAAAGCAATTTTAAATTATGCCAAAAGGTCACAATAATATCTATACAGAGATCCTGTTTCCCTGGAAGTATATATCCTAATGAGATTGAAGTTAAAAAAGATCCCAAACATATTTGTAGAAAGTAAATAACTTGAAATAAAATAGATGCTCATTGATTTGGTCTTGGCTAAATGAATTTTCCCACAATACTGTAATGGAATGCTACTGTACCATAAACATGACAAACATGAATAATTCAAACTTAGATGAACTAGTGTGGAGTGAAGCTAGCAGAACCAAGAAAATTATATACATATTGAGAAACATGAAAATAAAAGGAACAAAAATCTAAAAGTGAATGCAGAATTTTTTAAACAAAAACTAGAATTGATGCTGAAGTGGAGTTGGAAAAAAAAGCTGAGGAAAAACCTCTTTACTAAGGATGGGAGCCTATGGGCATATAATGTATGTCAAGTGGTTTAATATGTTGTTTGCTAAACATTTTCTTTTTTTTATTCTTTGTCATAACTGATGTGAAAGGGGGTAAAAAGACATTTTGGTTGGGTGAATATTAAAAGGTTTGGTTGCCAGGGAATTAAATAATTATCAATCCCAAATTAAAGAATAACCTCAAGTCAAAATGATTTTTATGGAAATTTATTTACAAATGAGAAGAGGAAGAAAAAATAAGAAAATTAGAGAGAGGATAGGATACGATAAGTATCTAACACACTAAGTAATTTGCTCCAGTCTCCTTGTTCAACCCAGGCAGATCTGATTAATCCTCAGTC
>NW_025359500.1:0-4946 GCF_016433145.1 Gracilinanus agilis | reverse complement strand
CTAAAAGAAATCTTTCACATCCAAGAAGATATGTTGACTTTGAAAGCCATGTCCATTAGAATAATAAGGTTTAAATGAATTGCTATATGGTTTAAAAAGTGAGTTTGATTGACAATATTGATCAGTTACAATAATAATAATAATAATAATAATATGACTTTGATATTTGCCTTTTATACAACTCAAGTTTTCCTGGTCATTCTTCAAAAGAACTACTATGATAGAATAGTTAGAGTAACAGACTTGGAGTCAAAGAGATGTGAGCTCAAATCCTACCTCTTACTCATACTATGGGTAGCCATGGGTGAACATGAACAAGTGGCTTATACACTTTGAGATTAAGTTTTCTTATCTGTAAAATGGTAATGGAAAAAATACCTCACTTCCCTTTAAGGATATAACAAAGCTCCAATAAAATATACAAAACCAACATTTATTAACTCCCTGCCAGATACAGATGATTATAATGGCAAAACATAAAACAATCTAGTTTTAAGAAGCATAAAATGTTAGATGTAAAAACATAAACAAAGTATTTTACAAACTTATCATTTTTGTCATTTTTATTGTCTTATAATATTAAGACAAAATAAGTGGCATTGTTATTATTCTCATTTTTTTATCCCTTACCTTCTATCTTAGAATCAATACTACGTATTGATTTGAAGACAGAATTGTGACAAGGGCTAGACAAGTGGTTCCCAAACTTTTTTGGCCTACCGCCCCCTTTCCAGAAAAAAAATTCACTGCAGCACCCACCAGGGGGCAGTGGCGCCCACTTTGGGAATCACTGGGCTAGACAATGGGGGTTAAGTGACTTGCCCAGGGTCACGCAGCTAGGAAGTGTCTGAGGCCAGTTTTGAACCCAGGACCTCCCATGTCTGGGCCTGGATCCCAATCTACTGAGCTACCCAGTTTCCTCCCTTATTCTTATTTTAAGAATGAAATAAATTCTTCTCATTCTCTTCTGTGGAGTCTCTAAAGCAATGGTCCTGGGTCAGTTTACTATCTATAAATTATTATTTTTTAAAATATTTAATGTTCCTTAGACAGGACTCGGAAATTTTGTCTGGAACCATCTTCATCTTCCCAATAGAATAGGAGCTCTTAACCAATTTGGGGATATGTGTCATAGACTATCTGTTGGCTTTTTGGTGAAGTCAATGAAGCCCTTCCTGAGAATATTTCTTGAAATAATCAAAGGAAATACTAAATTTCAAGTAGTGTTTAATAATAATAATAATAATGACATGTTTTCCCAATTCAAAGTCATAAACCCTCTGAAATGTATCCACTTAGACAAGGTTAAAAAACCCTGCTATTGGATTTGTCTTTAAAACATCTAAATTCTGGAGTAGTAGTAATAAAGATATCTCACATTTATATAACACTAATGTTTGCAAAGCACTTTAAAGACCAGAATATATTAATTCCCTGCAACAGCCCTGGGAGTTAGATATTATTTTTGAGCCCACTGTTACAAATGAGGAAATAGAAGCTCCAAGTGACTAAATTACTTGTCTGGGGTCTCCCCCAGGATACTGATCATCAGGAGATGTGGTTGTCTGTTTTTCAAATGATGTTTCTTTATTGTCTGAACTTTCTCATCATTTCAATTCTCCCTTCTCCTTACCCCAATCGTTTAACTTCCTATGTACTCTCCTCCAACGGCAAGTCACTTTTAATGTTTCCAATAGCCTGCCTCTCTCACTCAGTCTGGTGTTTTGATCTGGTCTCACTTCTTTATTCTAAAGAATCAAGAATTGGTGACAGCTAGATTTCTCAGTAGATTGAGAGACAGACCTCAAGATGGGAGGTCCTGGGTTCAAAACTGGCCTCAGACACTTCCTAGCTGTGTAACCCTGGACAAATCATTTTCACCTCATTCCCTAGCTCACACTACTCTTCTGCCTGGAAACAAATATGCAATATTGATTCTAAGATGGAAGGTAAAAGTCTAAAAAAAAAATAAAGGCAATAGCGTGGCCAGAATTCTTACAAACTTTGTCTTATCCTAGAGAAGTTTTCTCTCCTCAAGCATTCATCATCTCAGTTATGTCTGACTCTTTGTCACTCCATTTAGAGTTTTCTTGGCAAAGATATTGGAGTGGTTTGCCATTTTCTCCAGCTCATTTTACAGACAAGGAAACTTAGGCAAATAGGTTCAGTGACTTGCCCAGGGTCACAGAGGTAGTATGTGTCTGAGGTCAAATTTGAACTTAAAAAGATGAATCTTCCTGATTCCAAATCCCATCCTCTAGCCACTGTGCCACCTTGCTGCCCCCAAAGGATTCATTCTATTTTATTTCTTTCTTTGGAGCCTCATATGGCAGATTGTCTATTAACTAATCACTGCTTTAGGTTTGCAGAATGAAAATCCTTTCCATCTCATAATCTATAATCCTATGACTTGGTAACAAGAAGATAAGATACCATTTCAATCGTGCTTTAAAATTTATACAATGCCATCCTGACAACCTTGAGACTTCCAATTATACTAATAGTAATAACTACCAAATAGTTTCCACCAGTATGGCCATTCAAAGAAGTAGTGATTTGCTCAGCACTTGGGAAGAAGTATGGGAAATCTTTCCACCAACCCAGATCACTACATATCTACAACCTGCCAGGTAAGTCCTCATTAACTGTGGGAATTAACAATAAGCTAAGTGATTTTCCCAGGGTCATATAGTTTTTAAGTATCAGAAATTGGGATTTGAATCCAGAATAGCTGATTCTAAGCAGAATAGCCTCTCTCTTCTGCCATGCTATCTTGACAACACTTATCCCAGATAGGAAATAAATCTCTCTAAATAATGTTTTAAGGATTTTACTTCCAGAAACCTGGAAGTTCAATAGTGTGACTGTTTTCTTCATTTTAAGATGAAAAATAGTCTTAAAGAAGTTAATTGACTTGGCCAAGGACACATGGCTGTGGAGAGTTGGAGACTAAAGTCAAATATACTTCTTCTGACTCCTAGACCTGCCAGCTCACCCTTTCCCTGCCCAATCTGAAGCCTTGCTGAACTACTAGCAACAGCTGCCCTATGAGACCTAGCAAAGAAACTGAAAATAAAATTCACATTTTCTAAGAGGCTACTTCTCCAGAACAAGCTAGAATCATTATGCAATCCTGGCCATTGTCTTGGGTAATGCCTATACTTTGTAGACTGTGGAAGGTAATCCATACCACGCTTCTCCTTCATTTTATAAAGTAAGAAACTCATTCTTGCATCTAGTCATTTATTGATTTATAAGGAATACTCTTATGCCAGGAAATGAACATTGAATCAGCACTCGATTTTTAGTTAGCACTGCATTATGATTGTGGAAACACTTCCTATTGTGTAGTGGAGTAGATGTGGCAATGAAGTAGGGATCTCCTAGTCAGAAACCTCCAAAAATTGATAGCAATGGATTCATAACATAGTTGCTGTTTTGTTTTTTTTTAACCCCTTACCTTCTCTCTTAAACCAATCCAGTGTTTTGACTCCAAGGCAGAAGAGGGATAAGGGCTAGACAATGGGGATTAAGTGACTTGTTCAGGGTTCCCAGCTAGGAAGTGTCTGAAGCTGGACCTGAACCCAGAACACCACCCCTATCCCATCATAACTAAGTTTTAACAGAATTGCCTCAAGCTGAGACAATATTTGAATCTACTTCTTCCTGGACTCCAACTACCAGGACAATTCTGAGTAGTTATTTATTCTAGGAATACCTCAGCATTATGGAACATGATAGCAGAATTTTCCTATTGGGACCATTAAGAATCCATGGAAGCTACAAATGTGGAAGTTAAAGGACAGGAAAAAGAACTAGACCTGACCTGGGATTTCAGTGTTTTATGTAACTTCTAGCTAAAAAAGGCTCCCTAAAGCAGCATATATTTTCTCCATAACTTAACATATTAGCCAGCTCTCTAGAGCACTGAGGTTAAACAATTTGTCCAGGGTCACAGAACCATTATTTATCACAGATGGTACTCGAATCCAGATCTTTCTCATCAAAAAGTGGGTTCTCTATCCATTATACCATATTTTGACCAAAAATAGATGAGATATGTTGATGGGGGCGGGGGAGGAGATGTTTAAAGGGTTAAGGGAAAACTCAGAGTGATACTGTGGTTAGAGCTGCTTACCCAAGTAAATCCAGATCTAAATTAAAAGTGGCAGAAAGAATGATACTGGACTAATACTGACCTCATCATAGATGAGCCCTCTTGTTGGTCCCACATGGAGACCCCCTGCTACTTAAAAATGAGAAGGATTTAATTTGCTCCAAAGCCCCTGCCTTATCCTCATCTTAATTAGCTTCTCTCTCATTTTGTCATTCACTGGGGGATTCTGAGGGATTTTTTTTCAAGTGAAAAGAAGAAATAGTAGTACATGTACACTTTTCTGCCTTCAGAGAAACATTCTTGCGCAGCACATTTGCCACTATTTACTAGGGTTACCAAAAGCAAAATTTACCCTCAAACAGCCCATAACATGAGATATTAGTATAAACACTCTTGAAGCATTACACCTTCCCATTACAATCTTCTTCCCAGACCAACTCACACCTAGCTTTCATCATTTTTAAGATGATGTCATATTCCAAATACTAAAAAAACACTGGGGTCCAATAGGCTCAATCCTACATCCTTTCTGACCACTGGCTTCAGTGATTATTCTATGGGACAAGCAGGTCAAACCTCAACCCACTGGCAACTTACTGTTCTGTGATTGTGGTTTGTCCTGGTTTACTTCAGTGCCAATCCTAACATCAGCACTTTTCACTAGCCTACAGCTGCAGGCTGATGTGGTGACTCAGCAGTCAGAGCCCCAAGCTCTCTCAGTTCTGGTCTTCCCTCTCCTCTCAATGACTCTGGCTCTCAACGACCTTAGAGCAACATTTCAAGTCCCTAGGGTTTGAGGGTGGAAAATTGGCATTCCCTGCTTTCCTTT
>NW_025359499.1:0-2082 GCF_016433145.1 Gracilinanus agilis | reverse complement strand
TCTTGACACGCCCAAGAAAGGCTTTCAGAAAGAGTGCCATATATAAGGAGCATCATAATGTATTGCAGTGATAGAATATCTCCAAGGAACTACAGTTAGAAAAATAACCTATAAGTCCATAATAAATGGAGAAAAGGGATAAAATGGTAGCATCTAAGATGTGAACATAGAGAATGGCTCATTGGAATTCTCAGTATATACTTTGGATGGGAAGAAGGTACAAAAAATATGAATGACAAACATAGCATAGCAATTCCCTTACACTGGAATATAATGCAGCAGCCAAAAAAACTAATGAATTTTTGGGCTGCATTAAGCAAGGCTTAATGTTCTGGAATGTAGAGCTGATAGTCCTGCACAGATCCCATCCAGAATATGGAATTTAGTTCTTTGTGTCACATTTTTAAGAAGACTTTTGAGAAAGTAGAGTGTATCTAGAGGAGGGTGACCAAAATAGTGAAGTGACTATAGTCTATACCACATAATGTTGGGCAGCAGTATAGAACATTTCAGGGGTGTGACATTATTCCTAATCTGATGAATACAGTGAGTAGGATACAATACATTGAAACTGACAGATGAAAATTTCCTTTCCTTTGGCCCCCTCTTTAAAAAGTTTGCCCATCGCTGGTCTATACTATACCAGAATCTTTTGAGGGAAGTGAGAATATTTAACCTGGGTAGGAGATATTAGGGGCAGCACAATAGATGTCTTCAAATGTTTGAAGGGATTTAACATGAATGAGACTTGTTCTGCTTGATTTAAGGAATAGGACTAGGAGCAGAGATTCGAAGGTATGGATAGGCAGATTTTTGCATGAGGAAACAAAACCCCCCTAAACATGACTGCTTTCTGGAAGTGCAATGGACTGCTCGAAAAGAGAGAAGAACCTCCTCTTTTGGGAGATCTTTAAATGCAAGCTTGATGCCCACTCATTGGCAAAATTGGAAGGGGGAATTCTTGTTTAGTTACAGATTAGATGAGATGCTTCTGACATACCTGTTACTCTGGAAGCCAATGAAAAAGAAATTGGTTAATGAAAATTAAAGAAGAATCAGAAACAAAAAGAAAATCCCAATGAACACATGGCTGATTTGGCAGATCTCATTTGAAAAGTGGGTTGTAACAACTGAGCAAATAACTTTTGATGCCAAGTAGTTCCCTGAATGTTAGTGATGTGGGCCTTTTGTAAGATGGCAGATAATGTCTCTGAGGGAATTTTTTTTTTTTTGGTGGCTAGTAAACAGGATGAAAAACTCAGGAGAGAGTTCTTGTGGGCTATGATGTATGCAGAATTATTTTACTTTTTAATGCTTTTTTGTGTGTTTGTGCTGATAGCAAGCTTTAATTTTATCTGCCTAAGCTGCTAGACTAGTGGGAAGGTAATGGTCCATTGTGAGGGAGGAGAGGAGGAAGATATTAGAAAATTAAACAATAAGAACCTATGAATAATAATAGTTGCCAGACATTATAATTTAAGATTTGCGAAAAATTTCTAGGTATTATCTCACTTGTCTATCACAGCAGCCCTCAAAAGGTAGGTACCATAGTTTATTATTATCTCCATTTTACAGATGGGGAAACAGACTCAGAAATGGAGGCACTTGCCCAATGAAGAGAGTATTTGAACGTAGTCCTGACTCAAAGTGCAATGATCTTCTTCTCCTTCCTCTTTTATAACATTCTATGAAACAGCTCTGATGAAGGTGATGAACTAAGGATATTAAAAAAACAGTAAAGAAAGCAAGAGATATTCATAAAAATGGTGGCTTTTCTATCTCTTAAATGAATGGAATCTAGAGGAAAAGAGCATTTAAGAATCTCTAAGATACTCTGGGATATGGGACAATGATGTGGTGATGTCATGTGAACATTTTACAAAATAAGCAGCAAGTAGAGTCTAATTCAAGCAAACAAATATCATTAATTGGCAAGGTGGAATCTCTTTACATGAAGCATGGCATGGTGGAAATAAAACTGGATTTAGGTCAGAAGAGTTGGTCCTGCTGCTGAATATTTGTGTGACCTCCAAGAATGATACTTAACGTCTCTGGGCCAAGGCTATAAAGTGAGGGGAGTGA
>NW_025359498.1:0-2525 GCF_016433145.1 Gracilinanus agilis | reverse complement strand
AGAGAGAGAGAGAGAGAGAGAGAGAGAGAGAGAATCTACACAATCATACACACAGAGCCGGATCCAGAATAAAATAGGGAAAAAGAGTAGACAGGATTGTCTTGGGGAAATTATATAATCCTTTTAATGATTCCAAGTTACTCCCTGAAATACAGGTACACCTTTTGAAAATATGCTTCCAGGTGTCACAGTCTCCAAAGAAGTAAAGGGCCACCCAAAGCGATGGAGAGGTCCATGGTAGGTGTGAGGAAGCCACCATATATTGCCAAAGAAGAATGACACTATAAAAGTGGCATAGAAGATGTCATCTAAGAAATCACATCCACAAAAGAAGTAGGACTGGTCATATAGCAAGGCTGAGAAAAAGCAGATGGATAGCCATTGTACTCTTCTATCAGTCACATAAAATGATGAGACTGAGAAAAAAATGTCCTTAACACAGTAGATTGCACCCTTCTGCATAGCCCTTCCCCACTCTGCCTCACCCCATGATCTCCTCTTCCACCCCAACTCCCACCCCAGTTACATGACTCGAGAAGGGTGTACAGGCTGCAATGCACACAATTGCAGTAGGACACTAATGAGATTGCTGCTATTGTTCAATAATTCAGTTGTGTCCTACACTACATGGACAAAAATTCATGGGGATTTTTGGGCAAAGATTTGGAGTAGTTTTCCATTTCCTTCTTCAGTGTGTCCCTATTTTACAAGATAAGGAACTGAGGCAAAAAGTAGTTAAGTGATTTGTCTAGAGCAGTGATGGCAAACCTATGACACACATGTCAGTGCTGACACACGTGGTCACTTTTGATGACACGCGGCTGCATACAGAGAAGTATGGGGCCACATGCTGAAGATGAAACATTTGCTGTAGTGTAGTGTGGACACTCTGTGCACTATAGATGACAATTCTACCTATATTAATTTACCTATTTTGGTTTACTAAATACAGTTATATATTACAATGATACATTTTTGTTATTTAAACTCTAAATATCGCGAAATTATGGTGTTTTTTCTCAAAATGACACACCACCCAAGTTATGCTCAGTTTTTTGGCAAATTTTGACACAGCATGCTCAAAAAGTTGCCCATCACTGGTCTAGAGTCATATAGCTAGTGAGTATCTGTGGCCAGATTTGAACTTAGATCTTCCTGACTCCAGGTCTGGTCCTCTATCCATTGTACTATCACAGATCCATTAAAGCAGAATTCAGGGTATGATATAAATGAGATCAATATAAAGTGTCCAGGAAAGACAGGAGTAATATAGGGGATGGGAGGAGACTATAATGAATAAGAGTGACAGTCAGGTTTTGATGAACATGAACCCCTACCATATCATTTATTGCATTTGTAAGTCTAAAATCTGCTTCCCTTCATATGGATGAATGTGGCTTAAGAGAAAATATGACTTACCCATACTTAAACTAAGGACAACCTGGGTTCAACTCTCGCCTCTGACATTTACTAGCTATGTGGCCATGACAAAATCGTTTGCTCTCTCAGAGACCAAGTTTCCTCATTTGTGAAATGAGGATTCTTATACCTGAAGAACCTTCCTGAAAGGCTTATTGGGTGGTCTGCATGACATAATGGATAGTAAGAACTTTATGGACTTCCACGTGCTTCATAAATGTCCATCATGATTAGATAATCAATGATAAAAAATTTTTGTAACAATCATATGAAAGTCTTTTGGGAGCTGCCTTTTTCTTCTTCAGTATTTATTCTTAAGAACTCTATCTGCCTTTTTATTATAATAAATAAAGAATATTCCTACCTGAATTTAGGAAAAGTGATTTAGGTAAAATAGCACTCCAGCAACCCCTTCTTGTCCACTGATAATAACATCCCATGAAACATCAGACATACCTACAGTCTTGAGAACCAAATGACCTTTCAGATAAATATGAAGTAATCTCAGACTTGTTAGAGCTCCTCCTTGATTCCTAGAGTGATCCTATGGAGCAAAGGAACAAGAATGTGACAATTGTCCAATAAGGCCCACTGCCTTGTCATTTGAGGAGATGCTTGAAAAGCTTTCCTTGAGATTCCCCACTCCAATAAAAAAAAGAAAATTATTCATATGTACAAAAATATTTATAGTAGCCAGAAACTGGAATCTAAGACAACATCCACATATTGGGATATGGCTAACCAAATTACAGTATGTGAATGTAGTGTAATATTATATTCCAAAAGAAATGAAGAAATGGATAGTTTCCGAGGAAACTAGGAAGACCTCTATGAACTAGTGCAATGTAAAGTGTGAAAAAGCTAATTAATACAATGACAATATTACAGAGAAAAATAGCTTTGAAAGATTTTAAAACTCTGATCAGTACAATGATAGATCCATGAGTCCAAAGGACTGAAGACAAAAGCATCCATCTCCTGCCAGAGAGGTGATGGAATAAAAATGCCAAATGAGTCATATATTTTTGAACATGTGAGAATTTATTTTGCTGAACTATCTATATCTGTTGTGAAGATTTAGTTTCTTATTGTTCAGTTGGGAGAGG
>NW_025359497.1:0-4681 GCF_016433145.1 Gracilinanus agilis | reverse complement strand
GGGAAGAGAAGGGAAGGAAGGGAAAGAAGGGAAGAGAAGGAAGGAAAGAAGGCAGGAAGGCAGGAAGGCAGGAAGGAAGGAAGGAAGGAAAGAAGGCAGGAAGGAAGGAAGGAAGGAAGGAAGGGAAAAAAGGGAAGAGAAGGAAGGCAGGCAGGCAGGAAGGAAGGGAAAAAAGGGAAGAGAAGGAAGGCAGGCAGGCAGGAAGGAAGGAAATAAAGGAAGAAAGGAAGGAAGGGAAAGAAGAAAAGACTCCAAGAGGCAAAGGTAAGGAGGAAGAGTCTAGGCTCCCTTCTCAGTTCTGACCCTGCCACCACCTTGGTGCAGATTCTCACTGCCTCACACCGGGTCTATTACAATACTCTGCTGGTCTGCCTGCCTACCTGCCGTTCCAGGATTCTTGTACCTTCAATTCCCTCTCAGAAGGACTCGGTGATGAGTTTCCCGGTTGTTCCTCACAGAAGCCATCTTGCCACTCCAGGCATTTCCTCTGGCTGTCCCTCATGCCTGGAATGTGCTCCCTCCTTTTTCAAGTCTCAGCCAGAAACTCCATCTTCTACCGGAAGTCTTTCTTGCTCCCCCTTGATTGCCTCAAGTTTATCCTGGAGTTGGCTGAATGCTGCCTCCGCCATTAGGCTAGGAGCTCCTGGAGGGCAGGGGCTTTGTAGCACAGTGCCCCGCACGTAGTCGGCATGGGGGCCCCACAGCGCAAAGACCCATCGATGGTAGCTGGAGCATCCTGTGTGAGCAAAGGCAGGTAGTCCATCCAGAGTGGAGGGAGAGGAGGAGTGTGTGTGTGCTTCAAGGACACCCACAAAAGAATGAGCCCCCGCCCTCACGAAGCCCCCTTTTTAAGAGGGGAAAACAACATGGAAAGAGAATTTGGAATCTGGGGGGGGGGGGACACGGTAACAATTGGCCAGTTCCGGAGAAGCTTCTTGAAGGAGGCTGTGGTCTGGTTCAAGAGAGGCGCCAGAGAGAAGGGAGTGTGTAGGAAGCTTGGGGGTAGCCTGTACAAAGGCTTTTTTTTAACCCTTATCTTCCATGTTAGGATCAATATTGTGGGTCCAAGGCAAAAGAGTGGTAAGGCAATGAGGGATAAGTGACTTACCCAAGGTCACACAGCTAAAAAGTGCCTGGGGCCATATTCAAACCCAGGACCTCCTGTCTGTAGACCCCTAACTCTCAATCCACTGAGCCACCCAGCTGCCCTCTGTGCAAAGGCTTTGAGAGGAGAGATGGGAGGGTCATCTAGTGCCAGTCCTCTCTCCAATGAGGAAACCGAGTCCCAGAGAGAATAAGTCACCTGGCACTGCATGCAGTAGTTGCTTAATAAATGTTTATTCACTGACTGGTGAGTGACAAAGCCCTGGTTTGGACAGACTCCAGTCAAGGGCAGGGGTTCACCTGCATCCCCACTCAGCTCCCCTCTTCCTTCCTCTGTTGCAGTGGCCCCGGAGAACCCCATAGTGGAGGGTCGGGAGCAGGCTGTGGAGGGCGGCGAGGTGGAGCTGAGCTGTGTGGTACCTCGATCCCGACCTCCGGCCATGCTGCGCTGGTACCGGGACAGAAAAGAACTCCGAGGTCAGAGGAAGTAGAAGAAGCGCCTGGGGAGGGGGATGGGAGGAAGGGAGGGAGGAAGAGGGGGACATAGGAGGGTGGAATGGTCTGGTCCTTGAGGGCTGAGCCACAGGGGAGCCTGAGGGGGTAGGCTGGGAATCGGACCCCAAGGAAACTCTCCTCGCTGGGCAGGTGTGGACAGCCGGCAGGAGAACGGAAAGGTGTGGAGTGTGGCCAGCACAGTGCGCTTCCAAGTGGACCGGAAGGATGATGGCGGCATCGTGACCTGTGAAGCTCAAAATGCAGCCCTTCCTCCGGGCCACAGCAAGCAGACCCAGTACGTGCTGGACGTCCAGTGTAAGTGACCTGGCTCTGGGGGGAGGGCACTGCACCCACAATGCACCGGGCTAAAGGGACTTTGGACACTATACACTTTCACTCCTTCTTTGGAGGGATAGGGAAACTGAGACTCAGACATCGCAGGACCTAACCAGAGACATTTTACAGATGGGGAAACCAAGGCCCACGGACATCATAAAGTCACACAACCAGCTCTCCACTGGAGATAATCTGGTTCAACCTTCTTCTCAGGCAGCGATACAATCTCTCCGTTTAGCTCCACTAAGTGTGACGCTAGACCATAGCCTAGAAATGGCAAAAGTCACAATTGTTATGGGGGATTCCAGAATCGGGTTTGGTTCAGTTTATGGAGGGAAATCTGGATTGGAAAGACTTGAGTCTTCAATATGTCTATGTATCCCCAGCCCACCCCCAACCCCAGATCCAGCTCCCTGGGGCTCCCCAGGCCCTAGAATATTAGGGCTGTTCGGGCTTAGGCACCAGCCAGGGAAAACAGGCTGGCTTTGGAACCAGTGGGCTGAACTCTTTCCTTGCTTGCTTGCTTGCTTGTGTGTAAGTGGAATTAACTCTAGCCCATTCTATTAAAATACCCTAAATCTCCCTTTTACACTTGCTTGAATGACTGGGCAAATCACTAGATTCCTATAGACCTCAGTTTCTTCATCTGTAAAAAGAGGAGGCTGGACTAAAAGATTTCTGAGGGCCCTACCAGATTGGCATCTATGACACGAAAATAATTACTGGCATTTACATAGCATTTTACATGTTATCTAATCTTCTAAGGTAGGTGTCATTATCCTCATTTTACAGATGAGAAAACTGAGGCTAAATTACTTGGATGGCTTGTATCTGAGGTAGAATTTGAACTCAGGTCTCCCTCCCCTTCCACCATGCCACCTAGCTGCTTGCCATCACATCACCTCAAGCTCTTCTCTATTTTAAGGAGGCCAGACAAGGTTAGGGGCTTGCCAAAAACTCAGAAATAGGAAAGGTGGAGGATTAGAACCCAGGTCACCTGGTTCCCAGGCCAATCTTCTGGCCTCTACTACCTAGAGAAGGAGGGAGGCCAGGGTTCTGCCATCCTGGGCAGGGTTGGAGTTGGGGGTCAGTTGTGGGGTAGAAGAGAGAAGGCTCTCCATCTACACCTGGTATTTGCTGGGCCTTCCTGCCTCCCCCCTCCCCAGCTTTGACCTTCCTGGCTCCGTTCTGCTCGCAGACTCCCCCACCGCCCGGATCCACGCCTCCCAGGCTGTGGTGAGGGAGGGAGACACCCTGGTGTTGACCTGTGCTGTCACAGGAAACCCCAGGTCAGAGAAGGGAGTGGGCGGGATGCTCCGGCCAGGGTTGGGGCTGGGGGTCTGAGGGAGGCTGGGAGCCTGGGTCCCCGGGGTCCTCAATGAAGGAGGGAGGGAGGGAAGGTGGGCGGGATTGGGACGCCTGGGTCCCCTCCCGGAGAGGGCAAGGAAAGGGTCTGGGAGACTAAGATGCCTAGTAACTGGGGGTCCCCGAATGGGGAGGGGGATCGGGAAGGGAGTCCCTGAGGCCCGGGGAGCAAGGAGTAGGCTGGCCGGCTGCCTGGGCCCTTGAGCTCTTTGGCCCCTCCTCGCAGGCCCGGACAGATCCGGTGGAGCCGGGGGAACGAGTCGCTCCCCGAGCGGGCAGAGGCGGTGGGAGAGACGCTCACCCTCCCTGGCCTCACCTCCCTAGACAACGGCACCTATACTTGTGAGGCCGGGAACAAGCACGGCCAAGCGCGAGCTCTCTACGTCCTGGTGGTCTACGGTGAGGCACTCGCGGGCAGAGGGTGGGCGCGTGGGGGAGGGCGGAGGGCCCTCGCGGTGGTCGCACTAATCCTGCCTTCCTTTGCCCGGGCAGACCCCGGCGCCGTGGTGGAGGCCCAGACCTCAGTGCCCTATGCTATCGTGGGGGGAATCTTGGCGCTGCTCGTCTTTCTCATCATCTGTGTCCTGGTGGGCATGGTCTGGTGCTCCGTGCGGCAGAAGGGTAAGCAGGGGGCGGGGGCGGGGCCGCGGATTGGCGAGAGCCGGACGGGGCGGGGCTTGCGCGGACCCGAAGAAGGCCACTAAGATTGGTGGGGGGGCGGGGGCTCCTCTGCCTCCTATCCCTGTCCAGGCCTTCTCCCGCCTCCGGTCACCCCCTCCGCTTCCCGGGGTCCGATTGGCTCTGGTTCTCTGGGTTCGCGTTAGTTTCCCCGGATGCTCTCATTCGCCCTTTCCCACCTCCCGCAGGCTCCTATCTCACCCACGAGGCCAGTGGACTGGACGAGCAAGGGGAGGCCCGCGAGGCCTTCCTCAATGGGGGCGATGGACATAAGCGCAAAGAGGAATTTTTCATCTGACCCTTCCCCGGACCTCCAGCCCTGGCCCTGGCCCAGGCTCGGTCTCACCAGTCCAGAATGGAACCAGCAAAGACTCTGACCTGGGGCAAGGGCCACTTGGAAGTCTTCCCCACCTAACATCCAGCAAGACAGGGAAGGCGGACACCTGGGCCCTGGGAGGGAGGTTAGGGTTGGGGGCCCGATGTGAGATGCCTAAGGGGGTGGGGAACGGGGAGTCAGGACACCTGGGTCCCCAAAGGGGCAGGGACTGGGAATCCGGGTGTCTTGACTCCCTCAGGGTAGGGGCTGGAGGATAAGAATACTTGAGGCCTGAGAAGGAAAAGGAGACCTGGAGACCTGGGTCTCTGACGGGCCAGGGGCTGGACGTTTGGGTCCAGGGTGGGGGTAGGGGGCGGGAGTAGGGGT
>NW_025359496.1:0-5614 GCF_016433145.1 Gracilinanus agilis | reverse complement strand
TTTGAACCTAGGACCTCCTGTCTCTAGGCCTGACTCTCACTCCACTGAGCTACCCAGCTGCCCCTACATAATAAATTCTTAATGAATATTTGTTGACTGATTGATTTCCAATAGTTATTGGTACTGTCTGGGTAAAGGGAAAAACCAAAAGAGTATAGAAAATTGTTGGTATGAATGCAAAACTATAACATGTTCACATAGGTTCATCTGAATGCTTAGATGGAAAAAATTAATAGTTACTTGTCAAATACTTCCTTTTTTAAACATGTGGCTAATGTGTATTTTGTGTTTGAAATATATGCATGTTAAAAAATAAATATATTATCTATAAACTCTGAATATTACTGTTTTCTCCTCTTGTCTTTTATTCTCTGTGTAATATATATGAATACATCTGTTTGTATACAAATATACACATGTAAATATATAAAAACCATGTAGATATGGACATACAAAATATATATGTATGTATATGTGTTTGTACGCATGCACTTATTTGTATGTTTATTCAGATATTTCTATGGGGTGGAATGACAGAATCTTGGCCCTACAGTACCAAAGTTTATAGGGTTCAAAATTTAAGGCATATATGCCTTCAGCAGCATAGAAACAACTAAGTTTAAGCAGCTAGTTAGCACTGACAATCATAACCATCTATAAACAATAAAAGGAATATTTTTCTCAAATTATTTTCACATTTTGTTACACCATTGATTTAAAGACCTATCTTTTGATGCTGTTGGATCACAATTTTTAAGTATATGTTTTCTAATTCTAATTAAATATATTCAAATAGTTTATCCACAGAACATACACAGAGCCTTAGCAATAAAGAAAGCAAAAAAGACCAGTGTTTTCTGAAAGGATTGCTGAATAAAAACAAGAATGATTCTGAGACATACTCAGGATAAGTGATGACAAATAGTCGAAGATTGACCTTAAAAGAATCTGTAAATGGAGGAGAGTCAATCAGGGCAACTTTTTTTTTAATTGGTGACCCACAACATGGACAGAGGATGGCAACTTGTGATATGTTCACCTGCTCCATCCCCCAGAAGTACTTATGGTATATGAAAAGATAATTTCATAATTACAATTTTAAAACTTTATTTTTCTTCTTTTTATTTGGAATAGGTTAAATACTGACACAATAGCCAGCTCAGGGTATAATTATGAAGTCGGCATGTACACTCTCTTCACCACTCCTCCCCGGTATCTCCAGCATGGTTTTTTCCAACTCTATAATGTATTGCTTATCCTTGCTTCTCTCTCCCTTGTGCTTATTATCTTATTGTTCATGGTTTCCCTTTGTAGCCCCCACCTTGAGTGCTTTATATGGCACTCAAGTCTTGAATGCTCTATGAGCACTGGCAATAGATCTCTTAATGTTTCTTAATAGGTAATTAAGACCTATCTCTATAAGCCTTTAAATGTTATTTAGGACTGTAAAGATTACCTAATAAAATATTGAAGGAGCTACCCCACCAACTCCACCTCCAGTATGGAAGAAAAATACCCTGAATGGAGTTATTTATCTTAATTAGAAATGATTTAAATAATTCACTTTAACTCTTTCAAATTTCCCATCTAGAAGAAAAGTAATCTTTCTACTGTTCTTTGAGATGATACTAAACCACCATTAGCAGCTAGGTCGCATAGATTATGGAACACTAACCCTGAATAGAAAGATCTGAGTTCAAATATGACCTCAGACCCTTAGGATCAAATCAAATAGTATTGGTAAAGTGCCTGGCACAATGCCTGGCATATGATTGTTGATTAATCATTGATAAAATTCTGGGTACTATCCCACACCATCACCATTAGAAGAACATCTGATAAATCATGCTAATGGGTATGTTTTATTACATTTAATGCAAGTTCCTGTTAAAAGGCTGATATTCAGATTTGTCCATGGAAAAATGCAAATTGATTGGGCTGTTTATGGAACAAACTTATGATCTTAGCCAATGGTCCCTCTCCTTAGAGCCAGCCATACAATTTGCTCTTCATGACTTCTGCATAGTTAGAGCTATTTTTTTACCAGACATCATGATGATCATTCTCATAATCACCAAATTAAAACCAAAATAAAACATTTCCTCCTCTGATTTTCAAAACATCTGATTCTACTTTTCAAAAATAAAAAAAGTAGGAGAGCAACAGCATAGAGTAACCTGAATATGGCTTCTTTGGTTTTCCCTTTACCACAATAATATTCAAAGTTATTTACATTTCCCCTCAGACACATAGAGTAGCCCTCTCTTATCCCATTACTATCTCCTACACCCAGAATTACAAAATCTCCAAGGAGGAAAAGACTTCAGTCACCATCTGGACCAACGTCATCCATCAATCATATAATAATGAGCAACCTCTTTTTATCACCTATTAGATCTTAAACACAGGCTAAATGCTAGAGATATAAATAAATGTGAAACACTCCTTGCTCTTAAGGGACTTATATTCTAATGGAAGAGGGATACAACATATTCACCAGTAATTCAATATATAACACATAAAAATAAATGCAAAGCAATTTCAGGAGGGAGAGGAGAAACTAATAACTGGGGCAACTACTTGGCATTGTCAATTGATAATAAGGAAAGTCACATTAAAGCAACAGGCATAAGCTCAGTTTCTTCCCCCTTTCAAAATATTCCCAATGTGATATTACAACTTTACTTAAAAATACTGTTCAACAATGATACATGTAAAACCCAGTGGAATTGCTCTTTGGCTCTCTCAAGAGAGGAGGGAAAGAACAGGAATCATGTAACCATTGAAAATTATTCTTAAATAAATGAAATTTAACAATGTTGATCAATAAGGAGCCTACCACTTTACAAGGTAACTCATTCAACTTTGGTAGTTATAATTGTTTGGGATGTATTAGTGTTGAAAAAGCCCTAGAACTCCTGGCATGAAGGCACCCATTCAGGTGTGCTCATCCATATTAGGTATTCACCTGAAAATAAATTTTTACCTCTGGCCTCAAGAAGATGTAGCATGTACAACAGCTGCATTCTGGTAATCTTTTCAGATTGACTGAAACAGGTAGAGGATAACTGACAGGTTTCAAACCACATGGTGAATTGGAGAGGGAGGTGTCTACCCCACCATGTTGTATTCCCTTGGTGGAATGAACAGATGAGAAAAATTCATTCCAGTGTCCATGAAGGTAACTGAAACAGACATTGTGGAGCACCTAGAGCTTCTTCAGACATCTAAGACACAACAACAATTGTTAGAATTTTTTTAGAAATTTAGAAATATTTTCCTGGCCTTAAATCTTAAATTTCTTCTTAGAAAACTTTTCTAGTTCTTCCCTCTGGAGCCAAGTACAAGTCTAACTTTTCTTCCAGGTGACAGATTTTTAAACATTTGAAGACAGCTATAATAATGTCCCAAGATTTCTTTTCCAATATGACTATCACCAATTCCTTTATTTAATATTAATGTGGAATGATTTGTCATGCTCCTACCATCTTGGTCACCTTCTTCAGAATTCTAGTGTCATTACCAAATCTGTTCCAGGGACCTTACAGGGTATCTCATCTAATGACCTCTTTTCAGTGAGGAGGAAGCTGACCTTTAGAGTGTCAAAATGACTTGTCCAAAGCCACAGAATTAATTTGCGCCATGAACCCAGGCTTTTGGACTTCTACTCTAATGTTGTTTCTGCTTTATCCCACTATCTTCCCAGGGTGGTCAAAAGGGACTTCTTTGATGACTATTGCTACCCCAGTCATTCTTCATTCGCTGTGAGTTGAAGTGTACTTGGGAAGAGCAAACCTTGTGCCAGGCCCATTTTCCTGGAGTTGAGTGGGAAGCAGGGAGCAAACATATTTCAGATCTCATTCTTTACTGACATGTTCCTAGTCATTTAACACATTGTTCATTATTTTTTTCCATTTGAAAATGGTAATTTCTGTTCAGGTGCAGGCTTTTAGCAGCAAAGAGGAATCTACTTAGGCATTGTTTTACCATTAAGCGAATCAAGCTCAAGGTTTGGAAAATAGCACACATTCATTTTCCTTGAAGCACCACCACTAAAGAAAGATAGTTTATTATTAAGCACTTAGATAGCACTTTCTTTGCAAAGTGCTTTTCAAGAGTGATTGTATTATAGCCTTCCCTACCTAGCATCTCATTATAATTCAAAGAAAATACCATTATAATTTTATTTTTTTACCTCTATGGGTCCTTCCTCTCAAGATCTCCAAGCACTTTATGAGCCATTAGCACAGATTCCCATCCTCCTCTGAACTTTTAGAATTCTCTAAAGTGGACTCCCTCAGCCTAGAGCTTGGTCAGAAATCCCATTATTTTTTTTTCTCTACTACCTCATCTTCCTATCAAAGTATTCCAATCCAATTTGAGATATAATATATATTTTTGGGAATTGGAAATGGGAAAATAGAAAGCAGAGCATAAGAAAGAAGCCACCCTTAAGTTATCATCAGCCTCAGCAAATTCAGGGCAATTTTTTTAAAAACTGAATTGGTGATATCATAATTTTCCTTGTTTATGGTGGCCTAGACTCCATTAGGGAACATTAGTGATTCTTTGTGGGACAGTACCTGTCCTTTTTTTCAAAGATGTGCTTAAAATGCTTATCAATTGGAGCCTCTAAGAGATACTGGTTTGCAAGATCAACATCATTGATGCATTTATAAAATGTAGGTCTATATATAGCACTTTGCCAGTAACGATGCAATAAATATGTATGACTTGGTAGAGTTTATAAGAAGAAGCCTGACCTCTGGAAGAACAGAAATCACTTTAAGTCAATTCAACAAATACTTCTTTCTTTCTTATTACTTGCCAAAAACTGTGTGAGATACTAGACATACAAAGAAAATAATGGACTTTTTATTTTTGATTAATATTCACAGCAATGAGTGTGGTGTCTGGCACATAATAGATGTTTAACAAATGTGAGCTAAATTATATCAGATGTGATTTTCAACTTTTCAGTTTCTTAAGTGAATAATGTCCAGGCTGGGCTATTATGGTTACTGAAGTCCTTTCTAGCTCTCATATTCTATGTTACATGAAAAAGTCAAGTCTATTTTTAAAAAGTAAAATAAATGTGCCAAAGGCTAAAGAGGGGCAAAATACAATCTCAATTTTATTATTTGGAAGTAAAAATAGTAGTTATGAACAGATGAATATGTGTATATATGTATGTATATATATAATATATGTGTGTATGTATGTATGTATGTATGTATGTATGTATATACTTCCCCCAAATTGTATTAGTTTTTCATTGTCAGTGAAAAAGTGAATGTTTTTCTCAAGTTTTGGGGTGAGATTTTCTTGAAAATCTGCATTTCAACTACTGATAATGATCATTCTTTGTATAAATGCACTGATTCCATTTTTACTTTAAGATGGTCAGGAAAAATTAATTAAAACAAAGCAAGATAGATGATGGTAGAGAGGCATCCAATCAACAGATGGTAGACAAGTACCTAAGTGGGTGGTGGGAGGAAGAGAAGAGGGAGGAAGGAAGGAAGGGACAGAGGAAGGGAGGGAGGGAGGGAGGGAGTGAAGGAAATAAGGAGGAAGGAAGGAAGGAAGGAAGGAAGGAAGGAAGGAAGGAAGG
>NW_025359495.1:0-4738 GCF_016433145.1 Gracilinanus agilis | reverse complement strand
TAGTGTGGAGGTTGCCAGATCCTGTGTAATCCTGATTGGTGTTTCTTGATATCTGAATTGTCTCTTTCTGGCTTCTTATAATATTTTCTCCTTAACTTGGAAGCTTTTGAATTTGTCTATTACATTACTGGGGGTTGTCTCTTGAGGATTTAGTGTAGAGGGTGTTCTATGGGCTCTTTCAATGTCTATTCTGCCCTCTTGTTCAAGGATATCAGGGAAATTTTCTCGGATAATTTCTTGTAGTTGATGTCTAGATTTCTATTTGTCTCTGATTTTTCCAGAAGACCAATAATTCTCAAGTTGTCTCTTCTAGATCTGGTTTCTTGATCTGTCATCTTCTCATAGAGATATTTGATATTTCCTTCTATTTTGTCAGTCTTTTGACTTTGCTTTATTAGTTCTTGCTGTCTTGTGAGATCATTGGCTTCTACTTGTCCAATTCTGGTCTTTAGAGAATGGTTTTCTGCTATAATCTTTTGATTTTTCTTTTCAATTTGGTATATTCTGTTTTTCATGGTTTTCTGCTGTTTAGTTTGGTTCTCCAATTTGCTTATCATTTCGTTTGATTTTTGGGCATCTTTCTTCAATTGGGAGTTTCTGTCTTTTAAACTGTTAATTTCTTTCTGGTCCATTTCCCACTTTTCTTGCCAAATCTCTTCCATCTTTCTCAGCATCTCAGATTTGAACTCTTCAAGAGCTTGTGACCAATTTTCATTTTTCTGGGAAGGTTTGGATGTGTTTACTTGATTATACTCCTCTGCTGTCTGCTCTGTGGTCTGGATTTTTTATCCATAGAAGTTATTTAGAGTTAGTGCCTTCCTCTTGTTCCTTTTGGTGGTTGGTATTTCTTGAGCATTGCTGGCCATCACTATGCTGGTTTTTTCTTCCCTCAGAAGACTGAGTGAAGAGGGTAGGAATCTCTGTGTATGGAGATATGGAGCAGTTTTTGCCTGAGGCTACTTTACAAGTGTTATATTGAATCTCTGGGAGCTTGAAGATCACCTTTGATTGACAAATAAGTCAGTTGGATGGAATGTTCCCAGGGAGGTCATGTGAAAGGCAGGACGGGCAGTTGAGAATCCTGAAGAAGTTCTGGGTCTTTGACCTGTGCTGAGGCTGGAGATCGGTGGATCCTGGTCTTAGAGTGAGAGGGTGCAAACATCTCTCTGCAAACTTCCTGTACTTGAGATACTGTTCAACCTGTACCTGACCACCACCTTGGTGTCTACTGCCCCTAGATATTAGGAGTTACATCATCTAGATATCTAGGTTTCCCAGGGCCCGGAAGGGATCCGGGAAGTGGGCAGGAGATGAAGAAGAGGGTGGAAAGGGTGGAAATAACTCAACTGTAAGGCTGAAGATCTATTGAAGAAGAAGCCAAAGATATCCCAGAAGTTTACCTACTCTGATTTAGTCCTGGCCAGGCTGAACCAGAGGGAAACTACATTGATCCTTCATCTGCCAGCAGTTGAGATTTCATTAGTAATCATTAGAATAGGGTCTCCTATACCACAGTCCTTTACCCTTATCTTTCTGGTTTAATATAACGTTTAAAGTACCTTCCTAAAGCAGTTTCCAAGCTTGTTTTGGGAAGGGAGAAATCGCAGTCAGAATACAAGGTGTTATCCTAGCGAAAGAGCCCAAATCAACATATCAATTAACCCCAGGTGGGTCCTGGAGGGATATACCTCTTAGACCTGAAGGATCCTGCCTGGGCAACTGTTTTAAGGGAGAAGGGTCATCTTCTTTCTCTCTGTACATCAATTTACCATCTCAAATAGATCAAGAGACCTCCCATAATTATAACACAAGTCTCAGTGAGTCTACTTTCTGCTAGGTCTTTGCTGTCTGCTGCCCCTCTCAGCAATATTCCCATGCCCAAGGTCTGTGGTTTTTAGCCTCCTGAGGTCTCAAGTCTAGCTGTTCTCAAGATCAAGCCCCTGGTGGCCCCAGTCAGCTGCCAAGAACCCGGAGATTGCCCCATGCTTGCTCCTCTGTCCAAGGCTCCTTTTTGCATTTCAGTGGGCTGCTTCCACTGTCTGTCACCCCTCAGCTCTAGGTCCACACCCAAGGTCCATGCCCAAGGTCTGAGCTCTTTTGCCTCTTGGGGTCTCAAGTCTTGCTGCTCTCAGGGACAAACCCCTGGTGGTCCCAGTTAGCTGCCAAGAACTTAGTGATTGCTCCATGCTTGCTTTAAATTTGGGGCACTGGTTCTGACTCTGGTACTGTAGGTGGGGTGGGGGAGGGTTGATTAGCTTGCTTTTTAGTGGGAGCTATTTTACCCCCTTATAGCATGGAAATGTCCAAATCCCACATACCTTTGATGCTGCACCCTATTGTGGGGTCCTTTTGTTCATCTGAATTTGTTTTTTTTGTCCTTTTGGGGTATCATGTATGGGTTGGTTAGGAGAGTTAAGTGCCCTGCTTCTACTCTGTAGCCATCTTAACACAGAAGTCTGCTCACATGTTTATTGGTGTTGTTTGGTCATGTCCAACTCTATATGACTCCATTTGTGGTTTTCTTAGCAAAGGTACTAGAGTGGTTTGCCATTTCCTTCTCAGCTCATTTTGCAGATAGGGAAACAGAGGGAGGCAAAGTGAAGTGACTTGCCCAGGGACACACAGATAGTAAGTGTCTGAGTATGGATTTGAACTCATAAAGATGTAGTCTTCTTGACTACAGGTCCAACCCTCAATTCTACTACGCCACCTGGATGTCCCATCCTCATGTTACTCATCCACTTGAGATTCCCTGTTAGGGTTTGGATTTTATAGGATCATCTGTATCTTAGGAAATCATAGAATATTCAAGTTGACAGCAGGAGCCCTAGAGAATATCCTGCCCAACTGCAGCAGTTTACAGATGAGGAAGATGTGGCAAAGCACATTTCTCATAATAACTCTGTAACATTGATATGGTACTCGGGTCTAGAAAGTGCTTAGCAGGTGTCTCCTCTGAATCTTATTACAGGCTCATGAAGAAAGAGCTATTATTTAAATCAGGAAATTGAGACAGAGAGGTAACAAGTGACTTAGCCAAAGCCACACAGCTACTGAGTTCCTGGGGCAAGATTCAAAGTCAGGTCTTCCCAACTTCCCAATATCACTGCTAGTCTCCCCTCCCAATTCTTCCCTTTGCTCTTATGTTATTCACTCCCTTCCAATATGTGCCATTTTGCTGTCTTTAAACAATCTTCGGCATAAGGAAAGGAAATGAAGGTTGGGCTTGAAGAGAAGGTTTGCATCCTGACTTAGGTAAGATGTTATCATCCTCACTTTACAAAGGAGGAAACTGAGGGGCCAGCTTGGTGGCTCAGTGAACTGAGAGCCAAGCCTAGAGTCCTGGGTTCAGATCTGGCCTCAGACACTTCCTAGCTATGTGACCTGGGCAAGTCACTTAGATCCCATTGCCTTGACCTTACTGCTCTTCTGCGTTAGAACCAATACACAGTATTAATTCTAAGACAGAAGGTAAGAGTTCTTAAAAAAGGAGGAAACTGAGACTCTTAAAAGTCACCCATGGGGGGAAGCTGGGTAGCTCAGTGGATTGAGAGCCAGGCCTAGAGACGGGAGGTCCTAGGTTCAAATCCGGCCTCAGACACTTCCCAGCTGTGTGACCCTGGGCAAGTCACTTGACCCCCATTGCCTACCCTTACCATTCTTCCACCTATAAGTCAATACACAGAAGTTAAAGGTTTAAAATAAAAAAAAAGTCACTCATGGCAATATGGTGAATTAAGTGTTTGAGACAGAATTTAGTCAAGAAACATTTATTAAACACTCACTATGTACCAGGTACTGTGTTAAGGGGTAAAACCCAACTCTCTTTACTTTAACTGGAGCACTCTTTTCCTTTTACCATGTGGCTGGGGTAATTTCATTGGCCAATTTAGCTTTCCTAAGGTGCCCACCATTTTCTCACCTCTCATTTCAAGATTCATTCCCTCTGTGATCTTCTCTTAGGAAAATTGTCCTGAGGTAAAATTCCCAATGAGGCATTCCTGACTGAATAGACTGAAAGTATCCCCTTTGAGGATAATACATATTCATAGGGAAGAAAAAGGAATCAGTCACATTACAGAGAAATTAAACTTTACTAAAGTTAAACTTTCTGGACCTCAGTTTCCTTATCTGTAAAATAATGACATAGCCAGATTATCTCTAAGGTCCCTTTTAGCTTGAAATCTTTGATCCTAAATTTGGAGCATGATAAAGGGTAGAAACTTTTTAAAGGGAAGGAATAATTTTTTTGGAGGGAGGAGAGTTCCCCCCACCCCATTCCCTCAAATTGTTTTGAAATTTCCTGAGAATTTCAAGAAGAATTTGGGTAAATTTAGGAATAGGTCCTTGGAAGGTGTTTGAGACTCATTCCTGATCAATGAGGAGAGAACACAGGCCAAAAATCTGGGGCTCCTCTTGGTGGCAAGGACTTTCTTTTCTAGGTCTTTAGTAGCTATGACTGAAATACCTACAGAAACAGTTTCTAGGCTGCATTTCTATGGGGTTTGCTTTCCAGGACTTGGTGGCCTGGGGGAAAGGGGCAGAGGGACGAATGTGAGCACTCCTAGGAGATTTAGGCTTACTTGCTCCTTGGTGGCAGTTGGTTGGTAGGTGATGGCAAGGAAGGTGGCCCACAGTGATTTCTCCGCTTAATGATGGTTGTAGGGCACAGTGTAGTAGCCCATTTATTTGGGGTTTGGGTGATATTTTCCTAGGATTCTTGGGTTTGGACTCTCTG
>NW_025359494.1:0-1984 GCF_016433145.1 Gracilinanus agilis | reverse complement strand
TTTGCAATCTCTCTCCCTCATTCTCTTTTCTCCTTCCTTCCCTCCCTCCCTTCTTCCTTCTTTTCTTTCTTTTTCCTATCTTAATCCTTTCTTCACTTCCTCCCCTCTTCCTGGTTCTGTTCTTTCCCTCTAAACTACAAAACTGTGCTGTTTCATCTTAGAACTTCCCTCAGTGTTTAGGACCTCCTTTCCCTAAACTAGTCAAGCATCTCTGTGGACCCACCCCATTCTAACTTCCCTCAGTGTTTAGGACCTCCTTTCCCTAAACTAGTCAAGCATCTCTGTGGACCCACCCCATTGATGAGTTCCTTTTGGATTCTCCATTTTGTGGAGGGACTCAGATCAGCCTTAATTCACCTCACAATTTTCTTTCTGTCTTCCATACTTCAATACGATTCCTTCACTTTTTCCCCTCTCAATTTTTCATATATACTGTTCAGCTTCCTTTTTATATCTTGTCTCCCACTATTGTAATGTATTCCACTTAAGGATAGGATTTTTCCCAATTATTTGTATCCCCAGAACTTAGCAAAGTGCCTGAATTAAGTACTTAATAAATTCTTGCTTTCTTCTTTCTTTCTCTCCATGATCATCACAACAAATTTCTGGTTACTATTGAGCTTGCAGTCTATTAAGATCCTCAGATCTTTTTCATACAAATTTCTGTTTAACCATGTCTCATCCATTCTGTACTTTTAAAGTTTATTTTTTAACACAAGCATATGACATTATACTTATCCCTATTTAATGTCATATTGTTAGATTTAGGTGCTCTGAAACATAAAGATTTTTTTTTACCTGAATGTCATCATGCCTCAGTTTTATGTTATTTGCAAATCTATTAAACATCCCTTTATCCTGGTGAACGGTTAAAGTAAAATTTTAATAAGTCTTCCCAGTTGCATATCATAAGCCTCACATTTACCCAGCAGAGACTGGGGCTTCTTTGAACTTTGGCCAGAGTTCTCAGCAACTTCCCAAGGAATCCGACTGTCTGGAAGATAAATATACTTCTGTGAGATTAACCCTTTTCTCATAGAATGTGTTGTCTTCATGACTTTTGATTAAATTTTGAGACACGTTTTCCTGGCCTCTTCTGGGGACTCTGGATCTTGGCCTGGTCACTGGGAACCTGGAAGCAGTGATACGAACTACAGTTGGCAAAATGCCTTCTTTGTTTTCAGGTCAATAAAACTCCCTTCTAAAAAGTGGACTTTGAAGGCTCACCAATGGAAAGGGCACTTTGTCTGGGGCTTTCCTGAATGGGACCATGAAATGCTGAACAGAGGGATTTCCCAGATAAGAATATTCAAGTGTTTGAGTATCCCCCCATTCAGTGATGTATCTTTCTTTTCTATCTCTTATTATTGCTGATGTTGTTATATTCATCTATGCCTTCCGTTGTAAGCTAAATTGCTGAAACTTTGCATAATAATAATATTAAACCTATTTCTTTTGACCCTTTTACTTAAAAATGCTGTGGAAAAGAAATAGTTGGGTAGCTCAGTGGATTGAGAGGCAGGACTAGAGACAGGAGGTCCTAGGTTCAAATCTGACCTCAGACACTTCCCAGCTGTGTGACCTTGAGTAAGTCACTTAACCCCCATTGCATAGCCCTTACCACTCTTCTGCCTTGGAACCAATAAATAGTATTCATTCTAAGGCAAAAAGTAAGTTTTTATAAAAAAAAAAAAACTAAAAAAAAACTAAAACTAAAACAAAATTGCTGTGGAGAAACTGTCTTATTGTAGGAGCAAATCTTGAACCACAAATAGTTAAGTTAAGCAGCTGCATATGTAACATCATAATGTTACATCTGGTCAATAACAAAAATGTTAAACTGTCTGGGGCCAAGCACAGATACCTGGGGCATTCCATGGAGACCCCTCCTAGTCTGTTGTTTAGCTATATATTCAGAAAAATATATGTATATAAATATATTGATACATATAAAATAAAAAATTCATGTGGTTTGCCTTATATT
>NW_025359493.1:0-7118 GCF_016433145.1 Gracilinanus agilis | reverse complement strand
TTTTTTTTTTTTTTTTTTTTTTTTTAAATCATACATCCTTAGAGCTGTTTTGGATCCTTGAATTGCTGATAATAGTTGTCACTGACTGTTAATCATGGTACATTAATGCCATTATTGTGTACAATATTCTCCTGGTTCTAAATCCATAGTACTACTTCATATAAATCCAGGTTTATTGGAGATTTTCCTGTTCTTCATGTCTTATGATACAAAAACATTCCATTACATTCTTAAACCACTTTTTCATCCATTCCTTAGTTGATGAAAAGCAGGGTTTTCTTTGTAACAACCATGACTGGAGAGTCTAGAAAATAGTTCATATACATTTTCATTCTGACCCTGTAAAAAATAATGGAAGTTCACAGAGACCAATAAACTGTGGTAAAATAGAAGGCAATGGACTTCTGTACTAGCAGCAATGCAATGATCCAGGACAATCTGAGGGATTTATGGAAAAGAACCCTACCCACATTCAGAGGAAGAACTGCAGGAGTGGAAACACAGAAGAAAAGCAACTGCTTGAACACATGGGTTGAGGAAGACATGATTGGGGATTTTGATTCGAAACTACCACACCAATGCAATGATCTACAATTTGGAAATAGGTCTTGATCAATGACACATGTTAAAACCAGGGGAAATGCGCATTGGCCAGGGGTGGAGGGAGGGTGAGGGGTGAAGGGGAAAGTAGGAGCATGAATCATGTAACCATGTTAACTTTACTAAAAAATAAATATTAATAAATCTTTAAAAAAAAGAAAAAATAATGGAAGTTAAAAAGAATCCAATATTAGCTATTTGTAAGAAAAACATTCTAAGATTTGGTGCTATCTTAAAATAGCATAAGTTGCCTTGGAAAGCACTTGGTTTCTCCTCAGTGAAGGACTTTAAGTAAAAATTGGATAGTCACTAAATAAGTATATGTAGATTTGATGGAAGTGCAGTCATTGAAAGGTCTTTGAGGTTTCTTCCATTTCTAAGAATCTAGAGAATGATGTTTATTTTTGATACTCGCTTCTTTTTTTTTGATATCCACTAACCATTTCCCTTATAAAGTATTCTCAAAATTTGCAAGCAAAGTCAAGCTCACATCCCTCTAGTTTAAATATTCTATTCTTTTGCTTTTGGGGGGGATATGAATATATTTGTCTTTCCCAGGCATCTAGTACCCCTCTTGATCTCCATAATCATTATTAATAAGAACTCACTGATGGAATTTGCCATTTATTTTTTTAGTTCCCTGGAATAAACCTTAAGAACTAGAGATCTGAGGAAGAAGCATTTGTATATAATGCATACTATTAGCTAGATACTCTACTAAGCCCTTTTTCTAAATATAATTTCATTTG
The DNA here is from genome assembly GCF_016433145.1 of Gracilinanus agilis. NCBI lineage: Eukaryota > Metazoa > Chordata > Mammalia > Didelphimorphia > Didelphidae > Gracilinanus > Gracilinanus agilis. The sequence continues at coordinate 5,769 of NW_025359493.1, read as the reverse complement.
ATTCTCATTACAATCCTGTAAGCTAGGAGAAGTAAATGCAGGTTATTTCCCTATCTGGGACCAGATTTGAACTTTGGTTTTCCTATCTCAAGACCAATTGTTTCATTATGATACCAGATATCTCTGATGGAAATTTAGAGGAAAGAAGACAGAGATAGACAGAAGAACTACCATTGCAGACTAGAACGTTCATATGATTCATAGAAGAGACCAGACTTGACCTACACTTCGAAGACTGACAAGTGTTAGAAGGGCAGCAGTTGAACTCATTTCAAAGGAGAAAATATATTTTTGAAAGGGAGCAATTACTAATGTAGAAGTTAAATAATCTCTTAATTCTAATAAAACTAACGAATCTTTTAGGGCGTTATGTTTTTAAACCTTAAGGATTTAAGAATATTTTTTTTGCTTTCATGACTTTGTGAGGCAGAAGTACTAATCCCCACAGTGTTAATAGGATCATTTATTCTCTTTATTGAACCTAGGAATTATAATTATAATTCTTTTTTAACAGCCTTGAAGAACTATGAATGGTCAATTTCTGTTTTTCTATTCAGATTCCTAAAGAACTGGCCCAGAAAAAAATAGCAAAAAGGAAAAATATAGGGAAAAGTAAGTAGGGTATGATTTGGTAGTGCTGAAAAATGTTCTGCTTTTGTTATAGCACTGGCATCAAAGTCGGTTAGAAAGAGAGGTCACTAAACTATAGAAACAGATTATCCTGCCAGGCTGTATATTGACTTGGAAAACCAATATTAAAACCATCTCCATTTTAATTCATTTTGTTTGATATTTCCAAATTACATTTTAATTTTCTTAGGTAATACTGCTGTATACCTCTGTGCTATAGGTTTTATGGAAAGAGGGAATATATGACTCTTGTTAATTAGTGTTAATTACCAAAATTTTCTTATTATTGGTATGTTGTTTCTGGCACATTTGATTCTTTATGTTCTCATTTGGGGATTTCTTGGCAAAGATACTGGAGTGATATGTTATTTCCTTCTCCAGCTCATTTTATAAGAAGAAGAAACTGAGGAAAACTGGATAAGTTAAATAATGAGAGTAGTAAGAAAAAAGAAGTATGAGGGGGCAGCTGGGTAGCTCAGTGGAGTGAGAGTCAGGCCTAGAGACAGGAGGTCCTAGGTTCAAACCTGGCCTCAGCCACTTCGCAGCTGTGTGACCCTGGGCAAGTCACTTGACTCCCATTGCCCACCCTTACCAATCTTCCACCTATGAGACAATACACCGAAAGTACAAGGGTTTTAAAAAAAAAGAAGTATGGCTGACTGGATAAGATCAAAGGCAATGTAATGAGAGTCCCTTTAAAATCTAGTTTCATGGGGAAAATGTAAAAATGGAGATTCTAGGTAAAACCTCCAAGCATGATTCTTTCATGATTAAAACAGAAATAGGAAACAAACAAAACAACAACAAACATGAAAGTAATTGATAAATAGGCATCTGTCCATTTGAGTTAACCTCTGAAGAGGGTAGTTACCAAGCTGATTTCCATCAGTGTTCTTGTAGGGGAAAAGAAAATCCTGGTCCAACTATAGAACATTAGTGATTTTTAATCAGAATGGAGGAAGTCATAAAGAAAATAACTTTGAGGGACCTGAGGACTATGAATCAGAGACAAGGACTCATCAACAAAAGTAAGACTGACGTACAGCCATAATGAGACTGCCTGATTCCTGACTAAAAGAAGAATTCTTCTGAAACATTCTACTACACTGAAATTTGGGAAGCAAAGGAGTGGCAGAATCTTACAGAGAGGTCATCTAGTTTGGACAACTAAAAGGAAAGAGGAAATGCTAAGGGAAGAGATTAGATGTATGTGTTGTATTTTATTTTAATGTGTCACCTACACTTATCCTGTTCATATCCTGCCTCAAAGTTGGAAACATAGTATGTATTCAATATACCAATCTCTAAATGTGAGGACCAAAGGATGGATCACCAATGTTTTCCAAGGATGGGATTGATGTTGAACAAATAGACTCCTTTACTTTTAATAAAACTGCTCCCTTGGATCAGGTCATTACCATCATTTCTCATTGAATAATGGAAAAGCAGGTATTATGCCTTATTGCAAAATCCAAAATATTATAATGTTATTAGAAATCAGCTATTAATTATATATGCTATAAATTATATACAAGTTATGAAATTGTATATCTATATTTATATATAATGTATGTTGTGTGTAAATATTTCTGATGACTGAGTTCTAACAGAAACAAGAGAGAAAGAGACAAAAACAGTTCTGGGTGTCCTGAAGTTTTACAACAGTTTGATCTCACTCACCCAACCAATAAAATTGGAATACACCCAGTATAATAAAGTTGTATTTGATAAACAATTAAATGAATGAAATTCCAAGAACCTTGGCAGAATAATAATTTCTTTCAACTTAATATAATTCAGCATTAATTTAACTCCTCTCCTATTCAAGATGCTAGAGATACAAATTAGAAAGGGAAGGAAAAGGAAGGGAAGGGAAGGCAAGCCAAAGGAAAGGAAGACCAGAGGAATGAGAAGAAAAAGCTGTCTTCAAAAAGTTTATAGTTTAATTGAAGGAAATTTGTGGAGATAAGTCAAGTACTTAAAATGTTATACAGGATCACATATGGCACAATCATAGTGGATCTTTAAACAAAAGATGATGACATTTGAAGTACAAAGAATCCTGTTAATGACTTCTGAATAGAGATATATTCCATTGTGGTTAGTGAATTCTCACTATCCAGTCAAAACTATTTTGGCCACAGATATGATATGACTGATGAAGTATGACATCTTCTTAGATCACATCTGAGACACATGATGGACTGAAAGACAAGACTCATCACGGTTTCTTCTACTACCCACATTTTATCCCTTTAGGTTATAATGTTTCTAAAAGAAACTTGCAATGTAGACCTGATGATTTTAAAGTTCCAGGATAAAATTTTAAGGAACTCAGATACCAATTCTGTTATCATTCCTTCTTACATTAAAATCATTATTATGGAAAAGAAAATATAGGGAGCAATATCTTGCTACCTTATTGATGCTAATGGTAAGGATATGGTTTTCTACACAATAGATGAAAGGGCTATAATCATACCTAGCAAGTATCTCTATATGAATACTGAACATAAGCAAGGAGGATATTTATACTGAAAATGTGTAATGATCATATGGAACATATAGAAAGAGATTTGTGCTTTTTTGATTTTTTAAAATTATGGATGGCAGTTGTCATAGAATATTTAATTAGAAATAATTTGTATAACCTATATAAAGACAGATACTAACTCGGTATATGGAGACTTTCTTACATATGAACATTTCTATCTAAGGAAAAAACACTGCCTTATGAGATAGCTACTCATTATGGGAATTAGTTTGGCAGTGGCTGGATAGTCATCATTCACAAATATCATGATTATATTCCCACAATAGATATTTTCCAATTAAAAGACTAGATGATTTTATGATCATATTTTACAAATACTTCCTCAAGACTTTGTTTTTATCTTCATTAATTTCTTTCATTGTTTTTTAACCACACAAATTATTTTAGGCCAACCGTATTCAACAAAACTGTATACCACACACTAAAATATACAATTTACTGTTTTAGTGGTCATTTTATTGGCTTGAAGAAATAACAATAATTACAAATTGAAGTTCAGTAGCCTGTAAGAGCTATTGTAATTGTCCAATTAGCTAATTTAATTTAAATAGCAAATCATAACCTGGGGAATGATGAATTGATTGGTATGATTCTCATTTAATTTGGAGATGATTGTTGTGAAGATGTTAAAAACATTTCTTTTCACATAGGAATTATTCTTCTTATTCCTCTTCTAATAGGAAAATATTCCCTTCCTCGCTCCCTCCCTCCCTTCCTTCCTTCCTTCCTTCCTTCCTTCCTTCCTTCCTTCCTTCCTTCCTTCCTTCCTTCCTTCCTTCTTTAAAAACAAAGAAAACCTTACTTTCTGTCTTACTAACAAATCTAAGACAGAAGGGCTATGGCTAAGCAAATGGAAGTTAAGTGACTTGTCTGAAGTCATAGCTAGAAAGTATCTGAGGCCAGATACGATCTTTCTTTCTTCCTTCTTTTTTAAATTATTTGTTTCTTCCTTCCTTTTCTACTTACTTCTTTCATCTACACCTTTATTACATTCCTTTTTTAAATTTCTTTCACATAGGGCAGACAGCATTTAGGAGTATGGAGGTAACAACCCTACTATCCTCTCGTCAGAGCACATCTCTAAGATTTTGTTCATTTCTGGAAATACATCTTGAGTTTTTGAGGCCCAAAACTCTTTTGTCTTTGTCTCCATATACTAGCTTGATTCTGTTTAATTGCATTGAAATATGGGGTAAACTTATAAGCAAGCATTGTAAAAAATACCACACAAGAATCCTTTGAAAGAACAAGTAAAATTTAGCCTACTATATAGGAAAGAAATTTTAGAGGAAAGAAGCAATCTGTCTTGAAGCTTGCAGAAGGTTTTCATGAGGAAGATGGATTAGACCTGTACAACTTGCCCCTAAGGAATATAGCTAAGAATAATGCATAGAAATTAGCCTGGATTCAAATTTAGACTTCATATAAGGAGAAACTTCACCAAACATTAAACTGAACTAAAAATGAAATGACCTTTTGCAGTAGACTGGTGGCTTTACCTCACTGGGGGTCTTCAAACAGAAAGCAGCTGCCCAATGGTCAACTGTCTTGTAGATGCAATTCATTTTCCTTAAGGCATATATCATTTGGATGAGGTGGCCAGCAAGGTTCTTTTCCAAATGTGATTTGATAATATTCCAAAGTAGCCTACTTAATTGTTACAAAATTAAATTCTGCTCAAATTGGAGACAATGTTCTGTAAAATAGCAGAAAATGAGCCTGGGAATTATTTTCTTTAACTGGGCTTCTACTTTAAATGATTTCCAACTAAAGCTGCCATTTTTGATCAGTTTTTTAATGTGAAGGGGAAAAAAAACCAGGTCCTACTGTTGTGAAATTTTAAGTGTTTTGGCCTTTTTCTATTCTTAAAAATAGCCTTCTGATTTCCTTTTGACTTTTAAGAACTCATCAGAATGATCTTTTCCCTGAAAACTTTGTCTACTAAAAGGTCAAGAAAACTATAGAGATTACTTAAGAACAAGCTCAGGTTAGTTTCTTAGTCTTACAAGCTGTTACTGGCAAAAAAAATCTTTAAAATGATACCTTTTATTTAGTAACCTCAAATGACTCTAATTTCAGGAAAAAAAATACTTCAAATTGTCACTAGTATTTATAAAAGAATTTTTCACTATTTTGCAGGAATAAACTTTTAGAATATCTATTATTCATATAATATTCAAAAGAAAATTATTTGTTTTAAATTATGTTTTCAGTCTCAAATGTGATATACTTACTATATTATATGTAAAGTTAATTCTAGTTACTGAAGAGATTGACAATTGAAACACTGAAGCCACAAACAATCTAGTTATAAAAGAAATTATCTTAATATTTAAAAAAAAACAGAAAAAACGGTTGGAGGCCAAGAAAGTTTATATGAAGCCATCTACATGTCCACCTTTATATGGCCTTGCTTCACAAATTCTTTGTTCCAAACAAACTGTCCTCTTTGTTCTTCATCACACAGGGAACTCAGTCTCTCATCTCTTTGCTTTTTGTACTTGTTGCCCCCCATTCCTGACATGCCTCACTTTTTCTCTTCTGACCCTTAGAATCTTGACATTCCTTTGAGGTTCAGCTCAAGT
>NW_025359492.1:0-7741 GCF_016433145.1 Gracilinanus agilis | reverse complement strand
GAGAGAGAGAGAGAGAGAGAGACAGAGAGAGAGAGAGAGAGACAGAGAGAGAGAGAGACAGAGAGAGAGAGAGAGACAGAGAGAGAGAGAGACAGAGAGAGAGAGAGACAGAGAGAGAGAGAGAGACACAGAGAGAGAGACAGAGAGGCAGAGCCAAAGACAGAGACAGATTGAAAGAGATAGAAAGAGACAGAGACAGAGAGTGACAGATCAGAGAAAGACATTGAAGGAGGAAGAGTGAGAAGGACCCAGGAAGTCAGAGAGCCAGAGAGAGTCAGAGAGACAGAGTTTCAGAGAGATGGAGAGTCAGAGAAATGGAGAGACATACAGACAGAGAAAGAGAGAGAGAGTTGGAGGTGTAAGAAGATGAGTAATCTTTCTAAAATTAAGCAATTGGCGGGTTTGTTGCTTTCTCCATCTATCTGCCTTTGATCAGCACATTTATGTAACAAGCTTCACCTCTGCTTTGACAAGATGATTTCCCCAATCTGATGCTGTCCATCAAAGGTTTGTTGCAGTTTTCTGAGGATTAAAAATAGAAAAGCAAAGTATGGGAAAATTGTAGGAATTAGCTAATGTTTCAAACATGGCTCCTCTCCTCCCAATCACTTGTAGAAGGATGAGAAAATTGAACTCGGTGTAAGAATTCGGCTTGTAGTTTCTCCTGGGCATTGACCCTGAACAAGACAAAACCACTCTAAGCTCCATTTCTCTCAATAGGGAAATGGGAATTGTGATGCTTCCAGTACTTAGCTTATGTGACTGATTTGAGGATTAAATCAAAACATGTATATCAAATGCTTTGAAAATCTCAAAGTGAAGCACTTATTAAGCACCTACTTGTGTCAAGAACTATGTTACACTCTCTGATACAATTGAAAATATTGAGAACATCTTTTCTCAAGGAGCTCTAGACAAGAGAAACACCTAAAGAGGATTCAGCTGGGGTAGTGAGAGGAACAGTCTCAATTTTCTTAGTTGCTTCATTAAGTCCTTGGCATCTATCTCTTCATGATGATATTGATGATGACGATGAGGACTAGATAGTTATTCTTAGATCTGGGAAGACATGGATTCAAATCCTACCTCTGGGTAATTTGCTTAATCTCTCAGCATCTTAGCCAACTCTCTAAGAGTAGATATTTTAGAGAAGGCTTTGACCCTCCATTTGTAGAAGGAGCTTCCTTCACAGTCTAGGAGTATCTTATAGGCATGAAGTCCAATCTTTATCCCTCTTTAATAACAATATTGATGTTGCTGGATCTCTTAGATGCTTTTGAGTCAGAGAATGGCATAGTTTCCCATGAACTGAAGTTAAAAATCACCCAGGCCACAAGAAGATTCCATTAGATACCTAAGCAAGCTAGGGCTTGTTACAAAACAAGAACAATGGCACAAGGAATGCCATCAAAGCAATGGGTAGCCAGACTCTGAACTGGCATGGTCACCTTGTGAGAACTAGTTCTAATCTATGAAAAATGCATGTGCTTTGTGGTCTCTGCTCAATTCCAAGAAATGCAAGGCAGGGCTCCCACCATGGATTGACTTCTTGTACTAAAATCCTGAGGAGGACTAGATAAGCTGTCATTTGCTTTAATAGAGGAAATGCCCATCTCTGTGAGGTCACTGATCCCCTCAGTGAATGAGCATCATCCTTCCTGTCATCCCAATCATTTGAAAAGGGACTCTATGACTTCTTTCTAATAGCATGGCTCGTTGGTGTGATAGCATCACCACAGGATTTCCATTTTGAAGAATTTCTTTGGAATTGTGAATACTGTAGAAATGTGAGTTCTTACAATCATCTAATTAAAACTATGCTTTGTCTGGGGCAGCTCATGATTTAGGAAGGCTACCTAAGTGAAGTCCAAGGGAGTATCCAACTGGGCCAACTGATGGATCTCAAATGGTTCAACATCATCTTCCTATTAAGAAAGCAGGCAAAGCAGATTTTTATCAAAGAGCATCGTTTCATTATTTTGCATGTCTTAAAAGATACCATTTAGAGACATAATATCTCTTCACACCCTCACAGCATGCAGTCCCACTGGGAGTAAAATAGGCACAAGTGATTCAGGATCTTATGAAATGCTTTTCAGCTCTACATTTTTCTGTATGAAGTGATGAAGGCAGGTGTTTGTTTTGTTATTATTCAAATCCCTCATTTTGGATGCCAGATTTTATTTGGGGCAAGGCAAATTGCCTCGACTTCATTCATTCATCCATTCATTCAATCAGCTTTTAGAAAATGACTGCTATGTATCAAGGGTGCATTCTAGATATTGGCCAGCAAAATTCATTTCCTGTATTCAGAGGCAATAGGGGAACTGCAGTGTTTATAGTGTGCATACTACGTGCCTTCATGTGTCTTCCAATCTAATAGAAACACCTATGGAAGACAAAAAAAAACAAAAAAATATCATAGCATCTGCCCCATGAAGAGTACATTCAAGATTTGCCAAATTGGAATTTTGTGAGACCTAACAAGGAAACATGATAGAATGGAGACAATGCTCATGCTTGAGTCAGGAAGACCTGAGTTCCAGTCCTGTTTCTGCCTTATATCAACTGATCTTGTCCCTTAAAATTTCTTGGCTAGGGGGCAGCTGGGTAGCTCAGTGGATTGAGAGCCAGGCCTAGAGATGGGAGGTCCTAGGTTCAAATCTGGGCACAGACACTTCCCAGCTGTGTGACCCTGGACAAGTCACTTGACTCCCATTGCCTACCCTTACCACTCTTCCACTTATAAGTCAATACACAGAAGTTAAGGGTTTAAAATTTAAAAAAAATTTCTTGGCCATAAGTAAACCTCAAACCCTTGAACCATTTATCAAACTTTGAAATGGAAATTCCTCACAGGGACATCTTTACATTTCCATGTCCTATGAAAATCATAATAAAATAGCTTATACCTCATAGGAATAGTTCAAGTTAAAAAAAAAACATAAAACATATTCCAAACACCTTTTCAAGTCTTAAAGTATTACATGAATGAATGCCAGCTTTTATTATCATTTTTAACTGGGAAGAAGGAGGTGAGGGATGTCACGATAGGCTTTTTCAGTTGTGTTTAAAAGAATGGGCCATAATTCTATAGACAATGAATGGAAAGAAAGACATTTCAGGAATAAGGAAGAGAGATGTGAAAGGCCTCTCAAACATGATAGATGAAGTTGCAACCAACAAGACGAAGAAAGCAAACTATTTTGTTTTATTTTGTTTTCTAGTCTGAAAAAAATCAAAATAGAAACGAAGTCTTCAAATAAGAAAGAGATTCCGGGCAGTTGATGTACAGGGGCTTGCCTTGCATCTTGCATATCCTCACATCACCTAACCTGAGTGCTTCCCAGCACCTCTCCAACAACATGAATGACAGGAGCCTCCTTTGATTGACTGGGCAGCTAGAACAGAATACATCTTTAACAATAAAAACAAAAAGTAGCCAGCCTGGGACAGTCCCTCTTTTTTCCTATGCAGTCTTTTCTTTGAGATCTTTCCTGCTGGATTTAGAGGGTGAAGGTAACTATTTACCAACAGTACCAGCGCTACAAACTTTACTAAGAGAGGAAATACATTCCCATCTTTTTGAGAATTCATGGCTGGAATGTTTGTCTTGTTTCACTTGACCTGCTCAGGTTCAGATGCTGGCTGTTTCGAAATTAAATTTATGTAATGAATCCATGATTAATAATTTTATCAGAAGTAAAACATGGTTTTTGTTTTCATTGACAATAGTTGATAGATTGATGGATTGATGGATGGATGGATGGATGAATAGATGGATGGGCAGAGAGATAGATGATTAGATAGAAAGACAGACAGACAGACAGACAGATAGATAGATAGATAGATAGATAGATAGATAGATAGATAGATGACTAGATAGGTAGACAAAGAGTTAGATGATTAGACAGAAAGACAGAAAGACAGACAGAGATAGATAGATAGATAGATAGATGGATGGACAGATGAATACATAGATGGACAGAGTTAGATGATTAGATAGAAAGACAGAAAGACAGAAAGACAGACAGATAGATAGATAGATGGATGGATAGATATATGATAGATAGATAGATAGATAGATAGATAGATAGATAGATAGATGGATGGATAGATGACTAGATAGATAGACAAATAGTTAGATTATTAGATAGAAAGACAGATAGATAGACAGACAGACAGATAGATAGATAGATAGATAGATAGATAGATAGATAGATGACTAGATAGATAGACAAAGAGTTAGATGATTAGATAGAAAGACAGAAAGACAGAGATAGATAGATAGATAGATAGATAGATAGATAGATAGATAGACAGACAGATAGATAGATAGATGGATGGATAGATGGACAGATGAATACATAGATGGACAGAGTTAGATGATTAGATAGAAAGACAGAAAGACAGACAGATAGATAGATAGATAGATAGATAGATAGATAGACAGATAGATGGTAGGACAGAGAAATAATTAGATAGACAGATGCAGATGATTAGAAAGACATAGATTGATGATTAGGTAGACAGATAGATATATATGTAGTTAGAGAGACATACAGATATACAGAGGGAGAGGCAGAGACAGAGACAGAGAGATGGTTAATTGGGGGAGGGGAGTCTTGAACTTTTACTTTCTTTGTGAATAGCACTCCCAAGTGAGATAATCCCCTATAACTGAGACTGTGAAAAAACAAGCAATTGGCCTGAAACCTCACAGGCTAATGTGCCTGTGCCTGTCTATGTGTGTCTGCAGAGACATATGTAAACATGCATATCTGTATACACAGAGAGAGAGAGATAGCTTCACTGTATTAAATAACATTGTTTTTCTTTACAAATTCTGTTTTAAAATGTTATTGGTTAGTGAAAAGGTCAAATACACATTTCGCAGTCACTTGAAAATATCAGTGTATTTCACAGCCTCCAATCTAAGCATGCATCTAAATTGAATAATGACATTTTTGCTAGATCACAGCAAAGCACTTTCAAAACTACAAAATGAGGGAGGCTGACAAGAAAAAATAAAGGAAGAGATTAAAGGAGCAAAAAAAAAAAAACCACCCAGTTTTTGCTCAGCAAGAAAATTCTAAACCATGAAGAACTGAATCGGCCTGCACGCTTCAAGAACAGACAAGTTATCCAAATAGAACTATACCAAGGTCAGAGGAAATATCAAATCTAGAGATGTCTTCAATTGTTAAGTCCCTGGTGCGAGATCTTCCCTTTTGTGAATTCGTAAGAAAAATAGTGCGTCCACATAAATGTCTTCCATTGTCAGTTCAACAACAACATAAAATAATAACATGTACATGCCACTTTAGAGTTTGCAGATTTATTTCCAGATATGTCTTGTGATCCTCGTGGTAACTCTCCAAGGTACCTAGTTTTGTGACTCTTGCTTTTCTGATGAGGAAACTGAAGCTGAGAAATTAAATGACTTGGCCAAAATCACGAGATCTACATGAAAGGCAGGAGTTGAATTTGGGTCTTCTTAATTCCTGATCTAGCACCGAATGGATAAGATCAACTGCTTTCCTCTTTGGTGCATACTTCATGCAAGGCAGGGATTTTGTTGTTCATTTGTTTTCAGTCATGTCTAACTCCAGTTGGGTTTTTCTTGGCAAAGATACTGAAATGGCTTGCCATTTACTTTCCCAGTTCATTTTAAAGATCATAAACTGAAGCAGAGTTAAGTGACTTGACCAGGGCCACACAGCTAATAAGTATTTGAGGCCAGATTTGGACTCAGACAGAAAAGCTTTCCTGACTCAAGGCATGTCATGTACTCTACCCAATGGGCAACCTAGATGCCTCAGAGATACAAGGATGAAAATTGGATTAATTTTTTTTGTTTTCTTGTTCTCTTTTTCTATCCTAGAATATGATATAGTCCCCTAACTTATTTCAAACCCTTATTTTCTCTCTTAGAACTAATACTAAGAAGGGACAGCTGAGTAGCTCAATAGATGGAGAGTCAGGCCTACAGACGGGAGGTCCTAGGTTCAAATCTGACCTCAGACACTTCCCAGCTGTGTAACCCTGGACAAGTCACTTGACCCCCATTGCCTACCCTTACCACTCTTCTGCCTTGGAGCTAATACACAGTATTGACTCCAAGATGGAAGGTAAGGAGTTAAAAAAACAACTAAGACTAAGAACTCTAAGGTACTAAGACAAAAGAGTTGTAAGGGCAGGTAATAGGGGTTAAGTGACTTGCCCAGGGTCACACAGCTAGGAAATTTTTGAGGCCAGATGCAGATTTTAAAAAACTCAGTGAATGAGCATTGATTAAGCATCTACTATATGCCAAAGTCTAGGGGTTTCAGATATAAAAAGGGAGCATTCTCTACCCTCAAAGGGCTTCCATTCCTTTGGTGAAGCAGATTTGAAGCACATACACAATATTGAAGAAAGAACGCCTCCCATATGGAAGTTATTTTATAACTTGATATGACTGTAATGGCAGCTTGGAGAGAGTTATTCTTGGAAGGGCCACAAGAGAACATGGAACCTGTTCCTCCAAGAATCAGGAATCTGGGGCCGACGGAGCCAGGGTGACTGGCTCCAATGCTCAGTTCATGAAAGTGGATGAAGTGCTTCCCGCACACCAGGCACTGGGCTATCCACATGGGCAGGCAAAGCAAATATCCAAAGCATTTCCGCTGTCCTGGTGGAGCTCCCATGCTGGAAAGGGTGATGGCAGGCAACACACCTGAAGAGAGTCAAATCAGGGCACCCGGCTCCCCGGCCCTGGCGCTTTGCTTTACGAGGCACCACCTGCAGCCTGGTGCACTTTGCAACCATCAGGGATGGGGTATGTCTTGTGAGCAAAGGTGTGCTGCCAATCAGTCTAAAAACAGCTACACAGGCAGCAGCAGGCTTTGCAGATCAGAGCTGAATCACAGAATAAATCATCTTCTCACTGGCACATGCTCAGAAATGCTGCAGCTTTCTTGCTGTCTGTCCATTGATCATTCCTTGTCTGTGTAGCACAGATCCAGGACTTAAGTATCATCCCAACGAGCATCACAGAAATAAATCGAACAAGTTAGGTTGGGGAAGCACCTTTTAAACATTATCTCCTTTGATTCTCATCGCAGTTCGGTTTATTCATCCCATTTCCGACATGGAAAAACTGAGGATTAGCACTTTTATAAAAATATAATGTGTTAGGGGGCAGCTGGTTGTGGATTGAGAGTCAGGCCTAGAGATGGGAGGTCCTAGGTTCAAATCCAGCCTCAGACACTTCCCAGCTGTGTGACCCTGGGCAAGTCACTTGACCCCCATTGCCTACCCTTACCACTCTTCCACCTATAAGCCAATACACAGAAGTTAAGGGTTTAAAATATATATATATATATATATATAATATATATAATGTGTTACAATAAGTCAATGGTGAACTTGGAGTGACAAGCCCTGAAGCTATCAGTCCTGCAATGTATTATCTATGTGACCTTGGACATGTCACTTAACCTTCTGGTTGTAAAACCTGTTTCCTCTTTAAAGTGAGACAGATGCTTTAAAAATGATCTTTAAGGATTCTTCGGATGCTAGACATGGAGTCTAAGAATGAGTCTGAGTCCCCCCGTGGGCCCCTGGCCTGTGAGGCTCCAGGTAGGATTTCTGTACACACGTCTCTTGATTTCCTATTCAAGTCTTTGACTCCTTTCCATGTAATATATACTATCTTTCTGATAAGTGGAAAATGAGGAGAGAAACCATTTCCCCAACA
>NW_025359491.1:0-1242 GCF_016433145.1 Gracilinanus agilis | reverse complement strand
TATATATATAAAATGGGAGTTTATATTATATACACAAATACACACACACACACATACACACACATACTTCTAGAGTCCTTTATTGCCAAATTGACATTGTTATTAGGAAATGCAGTCCAGATCACATATGCAGTAAATTACACTCTACTAGAATGTGAAGTATCTGAATTTAAACCATCCAAGATGATTTTATATCCATTTCCAAGGCTACTTTGAGAATCCTAAATAGCCCTTTAGTTTGAGACTGGACAACAAGAAACTCCCTCAAGAATCTATGTAGATTTATTGTGCAGAATTGTCCCACTCATATTCATGAGCAAAGCAAAAACCAATCATGCACACATACATGTGTACATGCAAATATTTAAGAATGAGGACCTAATACTGTTGGACTGAAGGTGCTTTTAGACTTGATCCTTACAGAGAAGGGGGTGCTTTGCAATGTTAAGTGTCTTACTGAAAGGTAAAAATTCTATTATGTCCCCAGTCTTCTCAGAGTATTATAATACCAAATATCCATTTATTTGGAGAGACTGGACAAAGAATCTCCCTCAAAATACAACTTTGCTGAATTATTTTTCAGATTGTATTAGTGGTATGGCAACATGATAACATTTCTGACACAGGGAAAATATGTGCGACTTTCAAAATATCTTTACTCCCTGGGTCCCTCATGTCCTCATGTAAATTTAAATTACCTCTTATATTCTTTCCCACTTTGGATGTAATCTTATTAGATCAGCTTCTACATTTTTATCCATAATGATGATACTTGGCTAAATAAGGAATTCTTAAATAATTATATTATTGCTGATATTAAAAATAAGACAGATATATTACATGAAATGCATACACAGACAAGCACAAGAGCCAATCCAACATTGTTAGGTTGTAAGGTTCTCTAAATGATGGGGAGCTGAGGCCTCTTTAGATAATACAGCATTCAATTATGTTGCAGTTTGTCACAATTACTTTTCAGGATTCCATCCTAAATATCCATTTATTTTGAAGCTGAACTTCTAGAATCTCCCCTCAAATACCTTTGTTGATTTGTTTTTTCAGATTATATTGATAACATGCTTCTTATTCTTACAGGTAAATTTACTTCAAAAATCACTTTATTTGTCTATAGGCCTATGCATAATTTTCTTCATTTGTTTAATAAGAAACCATTAGCATTTAAAGTGACCAAGACTTAGAAATCCCTTTCTATGTTGGATATATATATTATATATATATATG
>NW_025359490.1:0-1872 GCF_016433145.1 Gracilinanus agilis | reverse complement strand
TATATATATATACTATAATTGTATATATAATATATTATATGTATTCTATGGATAATTTGCTTGTTTGCCTTAGTTGGAAGAACTTTACGATTACTACCACTTCTTCACACTAATGAAATCACAGATGAGATAGAGATCTAAAATTGGCAAAACTCACTTGTAGAAAGTTGGACTCAAAGTAATGAATTTTTTGTTAAAGAAATGGCATGATGTTTCTCTACTAAAAAGAGTAGGGCTACAATCTGGTAGTGATAAGAAAACTTATTGATTCAATCATTGGTCCAAGAAATTTTGCAGTAAGAAGTTTTTGCTTGGGATATATTCATTGTAGATTCCTCATAAAAGAAATAGATTTAGACTTAGATGGATCCTTAGAGGCCATTTATATGTCATCCTATAAGTCAGCAATGACAAAACTTTTAGGGACTCTGTGCCATGTTGCACTCACCCCACAGACTGCATGCCCATGTTATACCCCCATTGGGTGCTATGCCCCACCCACCCCTGCATTAGGGGACAGGACAGGGCTTGACCAGAGGCTGCTCTGGTCAGAGATAAGAGGGTGATGGCAGGAGGCTAGATTTCTCCACCCCCTGTGTTCTGTGTAAATAGAATTAGCTCTAGCCATTCATAGTTAAACTCTTACTTACCCTAGGCATAGAAATCATGTCACCCTCACCTTCCTTAGTGGGGAGGGGAGACTAGTTACCCACACGTGACAATAAGTAACAAATCAAGAACAAGGGACTGCCCTTTGGGCAGTCCAAAATCAGTGTAGAGACTGCCATTTATCCATTTGAATTAGAGGTGGACCCACGGGAAGTGACAAGAGACACTATCTCTTCAAGTATGTTGGTTACTTCCTGTGGAGGGAGTTCCCGCCTTGAACTTGGTGCTGAAGGAGCTCCTGAGACCACAGACAGCTTCTACTCTGTATTGTCATGTGGGTAAGTTAGGCTGACTTCCTTGGCCTACCTAGACCGCTTCCAAACTCTGCCTTAAATAGGCACTAGCCTATCTGGTTGCTAGGCCTTGAGGCTTGCAGCTTCATTTATTTAGCCTTTTAACCTTCTCTCTCCTTCCAGGCCTCTGCAGGCCTGGACTAGCCTCTCCCCTTTTTCTTTATTCCTATACTTTTACCTTCCTGATTTTAAAATAAAGTGCCTGATTTAATTATGGAATCAACCTGAATTATTGATTCCTGGCGGCCACACTTTAAATACATATCTATAAAATACCTAAATTTCCTTCTTACAGTTCTGGCGTGGCTAGGGGCCTGCATGTGCCCACAGAGAGGTGCTATATTTGGCACATGTGCCATAGGTTTGCCATCATGGCTATATGTGATGCAACTTATTCTCATTCATACCTTTACATCTGATGCAACTCATCCATTTTTGGCTACAAATCCATCTTCAATCTTCTATCCAAACTGTTGGGAAGATTTTTATTAGCTCTTGACCACTGAAGGACCATGTCATCAAATAAGAAACAATAAATATTTAGACTGTTAATTTTTGTTGACTAATAAGAAACTCATTTCCTTTTTGCCAGTCTTATTTAGGATATAGGACAGTTGTCACATATAGGGGGAGCAGAAGCCCAGAACTCCACAGTCATCCTATAAGTGTGAAAAGAAAAAAGTGGAAGGCTGCTCATTGGGATGCAACATGTCTATGGAGCTATCTCCCTGCAAAGGCAGCCAAAAGTTGTCCAACTTAGCCCTCAGCCAATATAGTTGCCTGAAATGGCTAAGAGGTCACTGTGAACATTGTAGGACATGATAAATGACATTACGAGAGCAAAATAAATAGCACCTGTGATATAAATAGCCTTTTCTCTTCATGTGATGTTATATATATATATATATAT